>NW_023276807.1:26662524-26946492 GCF_003668045.3 Cricetulus griseus
GGAGCCCTTGGTTAAGTACAATGCCCAGGGCTATGGGAGATGGAGGCCTCCATAGCTGATATGAAAGGTCCTTAATTAAGCACTTAGCATTTCAAGGCAGGCATCACAGCTCACCCACAGCCCGATCTGGCAGTCCGTCACTGCAGATAGGCCACCTAGAAGACTAACGTGAGTTGAGTCGAGTCTTTTGTACTTGAGGCAAGGCGCCCCGAGGCACAGGCTGATCCGGTGACCCTCCCATATACACTTTCTCTGCTGGGAGGAACAGGATATCGGATGTGACAACACTCCAGCCAGGAAAGGAATCCCCCCTCCCTGCTGTCCACCCCCACCCCCTCAGAAACATCAGGGATTTGAGGAGAAACTTAGAATGTCAGTGACACTTCCTTGGCTCAGCTGATCAGTATGAATATAACCAAACCCAATGAATGAATGAATAATGATGAATGTATTATGAAGCAAAAAGGGAAATCCTCTTCATTGTTAAAAGTCAATTATTTTGCAATTACCCAGGGCTTCAGAAAAGTTAACTAGTAAGGAAACATTTTCTCTCAGACCCCTGTATGTCATTCTTAGAATTGGAGAAAGAGAAACCAGGAGAAACATAAGTGTTTGGAGGAAGTTTATCTTTATATTAAGGAGCTGGGAGACTTGTCAGCATTAAAACAGAAAGGGTTAATGGAATGAACTATAGATTAAATTGTAAAGCAATCAAAGAAAACCAAACAGTTTATAGCAGACAACCATCTTCTGGTGTTTGGGTCTGTGTCAAGCCATGGATGTGGAAAATTAAAGCCATACTGAGAAGGGAAATGAACCATGTCTAATACATCCCCAGCAATAAAATGTTTTCACTAGGACTGTAAAACTGTGGCTTACATTAGGAAAAAGAAAATCAAACTATATGTCAATTCCACATCATGGGACATGAAGTGTCCACAAAAATTTATATTACTATTTAGAAGTGTTTCATTCTGGTGTTTTATTGTGATTGGATGCGCCCTCCTCAGTATCTTTTGACTGGTATGAAAATGATTTGAACTACTTTTTTTAGCATTTATTTTACATCTATTACCTGTTCTATTACTTTTTATTATTTTATTGTGCTTGTGTAGAGGATTTTGCACAGTTTTCATTATAATGTAACATTAAGTCAATTTATTTGTGTATTACACGCTGTATAATTGCACCTTTTTCTAGAACAATTTGGATTTCATTATCTAACAAAGCAGTGCTGTTACATTTCCAAAAGCTCTTGTTGGAAATCAAGTGCATTTTCAAAGTAGGACAACAGAGGTCAAGTTTGCACCAGGAAGACTTCACTAATGCTGGGACTGTTTGAACATCAGGGGAAGGTCATAATGAAAAGAGGGGAAGGCTTGTTCCTTTGAGCAAATATTTAATTATTCACTATTGTACTAGGTTAAGATCAATAAGGATCAATACTGCAAGAAAAGAAATCGTGTAGAACAAAGGGTTCTGACACGGAACAGAGGAGAGTGAGATATAGATCACGGAATGAACAAATTAATCCAGGAGAAATGTCAATTGTAACTGTGTTAGCTTTATCATTATAAAGGATGTCATGATACCATTGAAATGCTTGGTTTACAAGGCCATAAATCGGAAAGCTACCAGGCACAATGAATGTGTGTTTACATAGATATTGTATGAAGTGATCTGTGCCCTATGCAGGGCTGGTATAAATGATTTCTGTAGTCACATAGGTAAAATACAAAACCAAAGTTAACCTCCCCCCCACACACTGAGAAATTCATTAGCTTGTTAAAACATTAAGACAATGTAGACTGATGGTTTATAGGTATAATTAGATTTTAAATTTGCAATGAGTTAGTAAAGTTGACAAGTTCTTTAATACCACATTTCTAGACTGCATACTTGATTATTTATCCCATATTATTTTGGATTGTTGAATGAGTTTCTGAGTGTTTGTCTTTAGGTTCTCATTAGATTTTTGATGAACTCAGGAGATGAATGATATTATACTTCACCATAGCCCTACAGCAAGGAGAGATAATGATAATGTTGACTTCCTAGTGCTATTAATATTCTCCATCAAAATAATATTCCATTGGTTAATAAGGTAAGTTGCTTGTTTTATTTATCCTTCAAAGGATGAATCATTAGCTTCATTTCTGATTCTTAGAAAAGAGACTTATCAAGAAGAATTTTGACTGTCATTTGTCAAGGTCAGTATGAAATTTTCTTTTGGAGAGCTTGGTAATGTATGTACCAAACTTTACCAAATAAAGGCATTTGTCTAGAATAATTTATTATAAAAATTACAAAATTTTGATCATTTAAGTTTGCCTAATCATAGAAATTCCAATGTAAATATTCTTTAAAATCTGTGAAATAATAAATCTCAAGAAGTTATATACTCCTCTCCAAGCCAAAACTGAAGGGAGTGTAAAAGTATATCCTAGCAAAAATTTACAAGTGTTTGGACATGCGTATAATCCATCTTCTTTATATGTTGGCTTATACTACTAAGTTGCTACTTCACAGATAATTCTGTGACATATATTTTCTTATTAATACATAATAGGTCAAGTTGGAAAAAACAAACCAAGAGCAATAACAGTGACAAAATGTACCCATGTATCCAGTAGTTGAAGAAAACTTGAGGGAACTCTTTTTTAAAATAGATTTGTTTTACATTCCAACCACAGTTCTCCCTCCCACACCTCCTCCTACTGCCAGGGGCCCCTCTGATGGTCCAAGCTTCACAAACATCTCCTACATATGGAAGGCCTAGTTAGGTTCCCTGGAGACTCTACTGCTGTGGGTCTAGAGTTTATGAGTTTCCACAAGCTTGAATCAGCTCTCTCTGTAAATTTCTCCTTCATGACCTTGACCTCCCTTGCTCATATGTTCCCTGCTCCCTCTCTTCAACTGAATTCCCAGAGCTCAGCTTGGTTCTTGGTTGTTGGATCTCTGATTCTGATTCCATCAATTACTGGATGAAGGCTCTATGATGATAGTTGGGAGTATTCACCAATCTGGTTACAGGGGTAGTGCAGTTCATGCATCCTCTCAACTATTGCTAGGAGTCTTAGCTGGGGTCCTTCTTGTGGATTCTAGGGAGTTACTCTAGCACCAGATTTTTCCTAAGTTCATAGTGGCTTTCTCTATTAAGATATCTCTTTTTTAAACTTAAGTTAGAAACAATCTTGTTTTACATATCAATCCCAGTTCCCTCTACCTCCCATCCTCCCATGCCCCCACTGTCACCCCATTCATTCCCCAGGGAGGGTGAGGCTTTCCATGAGGGGCCATCAAAGTCTGTCATATCGTTTGGGGCAGGCCCTTCCCCCATGTATCTAGGCTGAGAGAGTATCTCTCCATGGGGAATGGGCTCCCAAAGTCCCTTTGTGCACTAGGGATAAATACTGGTTTCACTGCCAGAAGCCCCATAGACTGCCTAGGCCTCCTAACTGACACCTATATTCAGGGGGCTTGGTTCAGTCCTATGCTGGTTCCCCAGCTGTCAGACTGGGGTCCGTGAGCTCCCATTTGCTCAAGTCAGCTTTTTCTGTGGGTTTCCCCAGCATGGTTTTGACCCCTTTGTCCATCACTCCTCCCTCTCTAGATATGTCTTTCATTATTCTTCCACTGCAATCCTCCCCACCTTGGTCATCTCATTCCTTCCTGTTCTCATCTCTCCTCCCTTCCCATTATCTCCCCATCCCAAGTTTACCCTGTAGATCTTCTCATCTAATTTTCTTTCTCAGAGTGATCTATGTGTCCCTCTTAGGGTACTCCTTGTTAGTAGCTGCTCTGGAACTGTGGATTGTAGTCTGGTTATCCTTTGTTTTACATCTCATTTCCACTTATGAGTGAATACATACTGTGTTTCTCTTTCTGAGTCTGGGTTACCTCACTGAAAATGTTTTTTCTAGTTCCATCCATTTTCCTGTACATTGCATGAGGTCATCATTTTTTACAGCTGAGTAGTATTCCATTGTGTAAATGTACCACATTTTTCTTTTCCATTCTTTGGTTGAAGGGCATCTAGGATGTTTCCTGGTTCTGCCTATTACAAATAACGTTGCTATGAACATTGTTGAGCAAATGTCCTTACGGTATGATTGAGCGTCTTTTGGGTTTATGCCCAAGTATAGTATCATTGGGTCTTGAGGTAGATTGGTTCCCAATTTTCTTAGAAACTGCCATATTGATTTCCAAAATGGCTGTAAAAGCTTGCTCTCCTACCAGCAGTGGAGAAGTGTTTCCTCTGACTCCACATCCTCTCAAACATAAGTTGTCCTCAGTATTTTTTATCTTAGCTATTCTGACAGGTATAAGATGGTATCTCAGAGTCATTTTGATTTGCATGAGGAAACTCTTTTTTTTTCCAACTTTTTTTATTTGAATTAGAAAAAGGATTGTTTTACATGACAATCCCAATTCCCTTTTCCCACCCGCCCTCCCCTACCCCCCCAACTAAAACCCTATCTGTCACATATCTTTTCTGCTCCCCCTGGATGGTGAGGCCTTCCATAGGGTGTCATCAGAGTCTTTCATATCCTTTGGAATAGGGCCTAGGCCCACTCCTGAGTGTCTTGGCTCAGGGAGTATTCCTCTATATGGAATAGACTCCCAAACTCCGCACCTATGCTAGGGATAAATACTGGGCTTCTACAGGAGGTCCCTTAGATTTCTGAGGTTTCCTCACAGAAACCCATGTTCCTGGGGTCTGGATCAGTCCCATGTTGGTATTCCAGCTATCAGACTGGGGAGCAAGAGTTCCCGGATGTTCAGGTCAGCTGTTTCTGTGTGTTTCACCAGCCTGGTCTGGACCTCTGTGCTCTTCACTGGTCCTTCTCTGCATCTAGGTTCCAGTTCAGATCGGTGATTAGTTATGGGTGTCTGCTTCTACTTCCACCAGCTGCTGGATGAAAGTATATAAGTCAGTCATCAATCTCATAATCAGGGGAGGGCATTTAAGGTAGCCTCTCCTCCATTGCTGAGATAGTTAGCTGGTGTCATCTTTATAGATCTCCAGACATTTCCCTAGTGCCTGATTTCTCTGTAAACCAAAAATGTCTCCCTCTATTATGATATCTCCATTCTTGTTATCGTGTATTCTTCCCCTGACTCAAACTTTCTGCTCGCTCATGTCCTTGGCATCCCTCTTCTTCTCCTTTCTCATTCTCCTAGCTCCCTCCCCCCTCTTCCCATGCTCCCAATTTGCTCAGCAGATCTTGAACCTCTCCGCTTCTCCAAGGGGCCATGTATGTCTCTCTTAGGGACCTCCTTGTTTATTAGCTTCTTCGGCAGTGTGGATTGTAGGCTGGCAATCCTTACTCAAGTTTTAATGATTCTTTGTAGATTTCGTATTACGTATCCCAGTCCCATTTATCTCCCACTCTCCACCCTCTGCCGATGCAACCTCCCTGCAAAACGAAACAAAGTTTAAAAGCAAAACCAAAATACCAAACTAACCAACCAAGCAAGCAAACAATCAAACAAACCAAAATAAAATGAAAAGAAAAAAAGAAAAAAAAGTCTTTTCGTGGAAGCTGTAGTGTCACACAGTTTACCCTTTAGCCCACTGATCTTTACTTATAAGCAAGTGATCATTGTTATGAGTTTGAGGCCTATGGCTTCTGCTACACTATTGATAATGGGTAATTTCTGGGGCTCCTCTGGAATAACCTATTGTCCTGTGTCATGGAATTCCTGCTGCTTTGGATCAGTAGGTTCATCTTCTTCACAATGCTTCAACAGTTCATAGATGCAGTGGATGTTGGGGTGGGCTAACTCATAGCCCTGGTTCTTGGCCTGGGTGGTAGCTGGGTTGGTCAACCCACCAGCTTTCCCTTATCATCACTTCCCAAGTGAGCTCTCCAGCACTACCTAGGCTAGCTCACCCAATACAGCCTAAGAAGCAAGGAGCAGGGCCAGTTCTGCTATTCTCTGGTCTTCAGCTCTTGCTCACCCACACTTAAACCACCAGGGCCAGATCTACTGCTTTGCCCAGGCAAGGTGCAGCACACTCTTTCTTGATTGCTGCAGGGGGCATATGGATGTGGAATGTCAGCTCTCCTGTTCTCTTGCCCTCAGGGATGACTCACCTATGCTCAAAAGGGTTAGCTCTAGTGTGCTGTCCAGAAGCCCAGACAGGGGTGCAGAGCCTGCTCTCTTGTGTGCTGCAGCTGGTGAGGGGCAGGGCTAATTGCCTCACTCTTTTGACTCCAGGGCCAGCTCTCTCATCTACTGCAGGCAGCAGTGGGTGAGCAGGGGAGGGCATCTTTTTCTCGCTCATGCCACTGTACAGCAGAGAAGTGGGATAGGGTCAGCTCTTCTTTTGTCATACTCTCAGAGTTGGCTCACCTGCATTCATGACAATAGAGGCAGCTTCAGTGTGCTGTCCAGGTGAGTTGCATGCCAGTGGTGAGGGGTGGGGCTATATCTTCTGAGAGTGTGTGTGGGTCGGGGGCCATCTATCCCACAGCTAGTGAAGGGCGAGGCTCGTTGCCCTTGGATTTCCACAGGAGTAGGGAAAGGGGAAGCTGTAGCCACGCCTGCTTAGGGGCTGACTACAGGTGTGCCAGGGTGAAGTAGAGTGAGGTGTTGTCCCGCGCACGCTGTATTTTCTCGCCGGCAAGAAATACACGCAGGACACTCGGATCCTTCTGCAGACAAGCTTTAATGCATAAGCTTCCCAGAGCGGAGACCCTGAACTAAGAAACCCCATCCCTAATAAAGGCTGGCCAGCCGCCTGGGACGTGTTACCCTATGAATGGCTTCAGCTCCTCAGGCCAAAATGAGCCACGGGATAGGCAGAGATCAAAGGAATGGAGATTACCCAGCGCCTGTGAAGTAATTTACATCTTGGTGTCTTCAGGCACCATTATTGTAATGGATAATGCAGGAAACGGCCCCCTACAAGGTGTCATTCAAGTGGCTGGTTTCAGTTTCCGCTTGCTGTACAGACTGCTGCCCGCCGGCTGGCTAGGTCGCTCTGTAAGTAAGGCTTTTTCTCTATTAAATACCTTTGTATTTCTACCTGTCTCCGTATTGGTAATTTCCCACATTAGTGGTTCCTATGATACTGGCCATCGACATCATCACAGACCCATCTGCAGCAGGAGCACACATCCAGACATGGCCCTCAGCATCAGCTTGGGCCCAGACATTGCCATGGCCCCAGTGGCAGCACAGCCCATCCAGATCAGTATGGCCCTGGTAGCAGCATGACCCTTGGACATCACCATGGGAACTCTTGGCAGAATATTCTTTGTCACTTTTCTGTTTCTTCAATTATCCTTTCCTTTGCCATCTTCTTGGAGTTGCATATTTCCTAATTTTATGATTTGTTTCTACTGCCAGATTTTAGATATAAGTGATGGTTACAAAAGTTAATCTGTGTAGTGGACCCTAACCAGACCTTCATTACTCTATGACTATACTACTGGGTAGCTGTAGCAAGTTGCCTTATAGTGATAGCCACATGAGCTTCTATTAGTTGGGTTGCTTGTCTAGTTGTTTTGTTTGTTCCTAAACCTTTGTACTTTTCTTTGTGATGACATAGCACCAATGTTACATTAAATCATAGTGCTAGCTTGATTAAATACCTAGTCTTATGATTGCTATCAAAGTAATTTAGAGGAGGCTCATGAATCAGAGTGTAGAAATACACAGGTTTATTCCAGAATAATATGAGGTCCTCTCAGAGATAAAAGTGGCCAGTGGCCAGTGGCCAGTGGCCAGGGAGACCATTTTGTCAGCCTGTGTCAGGCTTTATATTATTATGTAAATTCTGTAGAACAGAGAGCTTCCTGAGATATGTTTGTTCAAGTGATTAACAGGCATATTTGGATTCATTATTAAAGGAGGGTACAATGGAATGTCTTTGTTCTTTAACTTGTGCACTTCTGCACAGATCATTATGCCAGGTTTCCATTTATGAGACAGAGGGTTGGGGGAGACAGAGAGACAGAGAATGGAAGACAGGGAGGGGGACCTTAGATCCCACTTCTTCCTATAATCAGAGTCCTGGTTTTATAAGCTGTCAATTAAGAGGAAGAAGGCCATCCTCCATGACCTTCAACTGTACCAACTTCTTACTAGCTACCTAGTGATACAAAAAATTATGTGTTCCATGAAACCTGTTAAATACTTTTATAAGAAGATTTGATAAACTATAAATATAGAAACATCTTAAAGACCATTAAATAATGAATGGATAAAGGATATGAACACACACACACACACACACACACACACACACACACAAATATTATTCCGCCATAAAAAGGTAGAAATGCTGTCATTTGCAACAACAGGAGTGGAAGTGAAGGTCTTTAAGTAAAATAAACCAGGAAATGAAACACAATTAAGTCATAGTCTCATTATATGTGGACTCTAATAAAGTCATTGTTTTCTTAGAATATGATGGTAGAAGGTTAGTTGTCAGATGTGGGAAAGAGCACAGAGAGGGAACAGTGATAAATCATTAGTTAATGAATACTAAGTTTAAGCTAGATCATAGGATG
Source organism: Cricetulus griseus (assembly GCF_003668045.3). Lineage (NCBI taxonomy): Eukaryota > Metazoa > Chordata > Mammalia > Rodentia > Cricetidae > Cricetulus > Cricetulus griseus. The sequence continues at coordinate 26,671,050 of NW_023276807.1, forward strand.
CCTGAGCATTCTACTATACAGTAGAATTACATAATAACATACTGCAAATATATAAATATATATCTTACATGTTATATTTTATATTAATAAAGCAATGAGCAGTATTTCAATTTCAAACTCTAGTTGAGAGCAAAAAGTTACATATAACATTTTTAGATTTTATTTAGTTTTTTATTTAAATTCTTTAATTACTACTCATATTTACATATCCATCCCACTATTCCCTTGCCCTCCCATCCTCCCATGTCCCCCTAAATATAACTTTTTGAAGGCTCAAAATTAACCATATAGGAGAGCTATAGTGAGTACAGTGCTTGCTGTGTAAGGATGAGAATCTGAGTTCAGATTCCAAGAATCCATGTAAGGAAGTAGGCTTGGTGCTTCAAATCTGTATCCAGTGCTGAGTGGAATGGAGATAGGTAGATTCCTACGCCCACTGGCTTATTGATACAGCCATTTGGTGAGTTCCAATTCAGTGGGGAGACTCCTTCTCAGAAGCATAGTTGGACATTACAGTCACTAGACTCCATGTGTACATATACATGCATGGACCCACATGCACTCAGCACATACACCGAACATACACACAACCACATACACCATACTACACACTACCCTCCCACTTCCCCATACACCATACCACACACACATACACACACATACATACCATATACACCTCATCACATCCATTACACCACATTACACCATACACACTCCACACCATATACACCCCACACCTCCTACTACAATGTAATTATTTAAAAATGAATTGATTAAAGACTCTTTATAGTTATTAAAAAGAAAATGAAAGTATAAAGAACTATCAACAAAGTAGGAAAAATAGAGCATTTAGAGTAGAAATAAAATGCCAAATATAAGACCAAAAATATAATGAATATATATATATATATATGTATATATATATATATATACATATATATATATATATATATATAACTCTTGTGTATATTTCTTCATAGTTTTGAAAGAAAGAGTAAAGTTTTGTGAGGTGCAAAAAGCACCTACTGGCCAATCTACAATCCACACTGCCAGAGGAGCTAGGAAACAAGGAGGACCCCAAGAGAAGATTGCATAGTCCCTCAGAGAAGGGGAGGGCAACAAGAACCCCTGAGCAAAGTGGGAGCATGTTGCGGGGAGAGGAAGGAGGTGGGAAGGGAAGAAGGGGAGGGGGGAGGAGAACGAGAGGCCTGAGACAGGGGAGGAATAGAGGAGGGCAAGAAAGGAGATGCCTGGATAGAGGGAGACACTACAGGTTTGGAGAGAGGTCTGGCACAGGGGAAATGTTAGGGGATCCACAGGGATGACACCAACTAAGAATCCAGTCAGGGGTGGAGAGAATGCCATTGATGACCTTCCCCTATAATGAGATAGGTGTCTATCTTGATTACCATTCCTAGAGCCTTCATCCAGTAGCTGTTCCAAGCAGAGACAGGCACCCACAGCTAAGCACTGAACCATCCTCCTGGAATCCAGGTGTGGAGAGGGATGAGGGATGAACAAAGGAGCCAAGACAGTGCTAGAGAAACCGGCAGAAACAATTGACTTGACCTACTGAGAGCATGGAGACCCTAGTTATAAAGCTGGGGAAACAGCATTGGATCAAACCAGGCCCTCTGAATGTGGGTGTCAGCTAGGAGGTCAATGCAGTCTCTGGGACCTCTAACAGTGGAGCTAGTGTTTATCCCTAGAGCACAAATGGACTTTGGGAGCCCATTCCCTATGGAGGGACACTATTGCAGCCAAGATACAACAAGGAGGGCCTAGGCCCTCCCCTGAATGATATGATGGACTTTGAAGGTCCCCTGTGGAGGGCCTTACTATCCCTGGGGAGGAGTTGGGGGATGGATTGGGGTGGTTGGTGGGAAACATGGGAGGATGGGAGGTCGAGGGATTGAGGGCGGGATGGATATGTAAATATGAATAGTAATTAAAGAATTTAAATAAAAAAGCCCCTAATGTTCAAAGTGAAATATCTCAAAGTTTACAAATCCAAACAAAGAAGAATTAGAAAGCAATGAATAATTAAGTTAATATTATAGAGATTTATAAGTTTATTACTTAGGAAAAGGGTAAACTACTTTAAGAGTAATAATAGAAAATTTAATCAAGAACAGTTATCTAAGATGCCTGTTTGCAATGGAATGACAGAGAAATAATTGAAATGCTAACATTTTGAGGGTTGGATGACTAATGACCATAAGCATACATGTTTCATAGCTTACTGAATTTAGGACTCAGAAGTAAAGACACAGATATTTAACATCATTCATTTTTAAATTTTTAAAATATTTTTAAAAGGTTATTTTTTCTTTTAAATACCAACTTCCCACTCCCTCTGAGACAATTTGTCAATGGTGTGTTGCTCATCCATCTAGCCAGGCTGAAATCCATCCAGCAATGGGATCTTCCTGTCTTTGTCCAACCAGTACTGGTTTTGCATGCACTTTCTCTAGATCTGGCCTTTTTACACAGGTCCTGGGGAATGGTACTCAGACACTCATGCTTGCAAGACAAATGTTTTACCAACTGAGCCAGGGTCCACAGTGGTATTTTAAGTAACTTAACATGATGAATATGGTTAACACTGTTCAACATAATATTAAAAGTTTTCACCCTGCAGAGAACACAATTTTCATTTTACACGATGAGAACTGTTTGTTAAAGGGGAACCACAGCCTGGGGATGGCAACATACACAAGTATAATTCCAACATTCAGGTAGCTGGGGCAGAACAGAGGCTGGTCTGAAAGGCTACATAGGAAGACTGTCTCAAACAAAGCAAAATAACCAAGGACTTAGTGGAAAACAATAAAAGTAGAAATACTACAAATCATAATTGTTTTTTACATAGTGAAAATAAATATAAACATCAATTTGAGAAATAAAAAACAGCTGCAAAAGAATCACCATTTTTATTTTTATAATTGTAATTAGATCAATTTTAAATTAGAAACAAGCTTCTTTTACATGTCAATCCCAGTTCCCTCTCCCTCCCCTCCTCCCCTGTACCCCACCAACCCTCTAGCCCAACCCCTTTCTGCTCCCCAGGAAGGGTAAGGCCTACCATGGGGGATCTTGAAAGTCTGTGATATCATTTGCAGCAGGGCCTAGACCCTCCCCTGTGTGTCTAGGCTGAGAGAGTATTCCTCTATGTGGAATCACCTTTGTTAACCGAGAATATTCTAATGAATCTTGAAGACTTTGTTTATCGGGGACAATATTACTCAATGTATTCAAGGAGTAGTAGTTTTGTCAGAAACAATATTCTTAGCATCTAATGCAGTTTTTCTAAACCATAGGTGTTGTAATTTAAGAAAAGCAGCAGGCACCATGTAAAAGATGCCATGTGACAGGATTCAAGCAGAGGTTTTTTTTTTTTTTTTTAAACTAGGGAAAGGGGTCATAAAAGGGCAAGGGGAGGGGGAGAACAGCCTCTACAGACAGGAGCAGCAGGAGAGAGGAAAGAGGGGCAGAGAGATGAATAGACAGAGATAGAGAAAGGGAGAGAAAGAGAGAGAGGGATGGGAGGTGGGCAGGGCCCTTTTATATTTTTCATCAACCATGAAAAACTTATTAGTTCCATACTTGCAAAGAAAAAGATTTCACCAGTACTATTTTTGAACAGCTATGGTTGTGAGTCTGCTCACATTGAGTGCTAAGCAAAATATCAAAGCTATGAAAACACTAGTATCTGCTTTTAAGTTTTAGTTTTCCTGATATATTATTTTTACCCAAGTCCTATTACAATTCTGCTTTAACATTTCATTTATTTTGAGACAGAACATTTGGTATCCCAGGCTGGCCTTGTACTTAATATCTTGCCCAGGCTAGCATTGAACTTAAGGTTCTGAGGTTATCATCAGGCCACACCATTATTTGTTTGTGAGGTTCTGGGGATCAAACATGGCTTTGTACATACCAAACAAGCACTCCACCAATGGAGACACATCTCAGGAAAAGTAGAGATTTATTTTCCCAATTATTACCCCTCTCAGAAGGACAAGCAAACCTTTCTCCTCTCTTCTGGTAACTTCTGTGTAAATCTATTGCAGCACTTGTACTCTTCTACAGAACTGCAGTCCTTGGATATCATCATTTATAATGGTTTCCTCCAGTAGCTATGAGTGCATCCATTTTGTCTCTGCCTGCTGCCTTTTCATTGTTAATATGGGGCTGGATCTTTTGATTAAGGGTCTTGAAATGGAAGATCCAAGAAGTTTCTTGGGCTTGCATAAGTGGGGTGGAGATTATTGCAAAGATAACTACAAGGTAGATCACTATCATTAAAAACCAAACGCATATGCTAGCAGTCAGTAGATCACATGAAAGTATAGGTGGCAGGATATTGTGGTTTAAAGATTTAAGTAGCATTAGGGCAAAGGAGTATGGGAGAGGAGGAGGTGGGATAGTGTCAATCAGGATGTATGAGAAACCTACTACTTGTACACTAATTAAATAAATTTGATTTTTAAAAAGGTGCTTGATACCCTGCATGGGTAGATAATGTTTCTCCAAGAACACAGGGGATAGTAAATGCAAATATCCTTGTAAGGTGTGGGATACTTATAATGTCAGGGAGGCCCTGGATGCAACCAAATCAACACAGTCTATTGCCATTGCTCTTCTTGGTTGCTCACCCTAAGTAGATGGCAAGATGTTGTTGAAGATACAATACACTTTATTTGTAGGACATAGAGAAACCAACTTGCAAATGATTGGAAAGCTCTGATGGCTAGAGTGCCAGAAGGCACTACACAGACCGAGGGACGGGGGAAGTCATCAGTGGTCTTATACATTTATTCCTTTTTTTAAATTCATTAATTGATCAGTTAATTAATTATTTTTAAAAATTAATTATTTTTCTCAGCCCAATCATAGCTAATCCTCCCTCCTTCCTCTCCTAGTTCCTCCCCCAACTGCCCACCCCCACCCTGCTTCCTCTCCTTCTCCCTCTCCTTCAGAAAAGTACAGGCCTTCCATGGGATATCAAGCTGGAGCAAGATAGACAGCTTCTCTCCTACTAAAGCTGAATGAGACAAGCCAGCAGGTGGAATGGGGTCCCAAGGGCAGGCAACAGAGTCAGGGGCATCCCATTGTTAGGAGTCCCACAAGAAGGCTAAGCCACACACCTGCAACACACGCAGAGGGTCTAGATCAGTCCCATGCAAGTCCTCTGGTTGGCCGTTTAGTCACCGTGAGCCCCCCTAATCCCAGGTCAATTGACTCTGTGTTTTTCGATGGTGTCCTTGGTTCCTTCTGCTCCCATAATCCTTCCTCCTTTCTTCCACAGGATTTCCCTAGGTTGGCCTAATTGGCTGTGCATCTCTGCATCTCTTTCATCAGTTGCTGGGCAAAGCCTCTTACAACAGTGATTTCTGAATGCTGCAATATCAACCTGTTAGGTAAGGTGTGTCTACTTTTGTAATAGTAGCAGAGAGGTTATGGTGATTAATGATTTTTTTATTGTATTTGAGGTCTGCACCACAGGAGGGAATTTATGCCTGATACTATAAACCTGGTCAAGAGCCCATAACATAGGAGGTCATAGGCTCTAAGGACATGGTTCTCGACCTTCCTAATGCCGTGTCCCATTGATACAGTTCCTCATGTTGTGGTGACTCCCAAACATAAAAATATTTTTGTTGCTCTTCATAACTGTACTTTGGCTGATGTTATAAATGATAATGTAAATATTGTACTTTCCATTGGTCTTTTGGGGTTTGTGACCCACAGGTTGAGAGCCATTCCTCTAGGGGAATCTACTACTACTGTTGTTTTACTAAACTGACATGTTGTCAAACAGCATTTGTATTTATATTTGTAGATTAAAACACAGTGGCAGACACCATACAAAAGTAGAATGGTAAATGTAACTTCTTCTCTCAGTAACTTCCAAGAGACACATGGACACCATCTGCTCTTGCTTTCTTTGTTTTCCTGATAAAATACAGAGGAAACTTTCTTCTTTCTTCTTGTTGTTCTTGTTGTTGTTCTTCTTCTTCCTCTTCTTCTAATTCTGTTTCTGATTCCACTTCTTCTTCTTTTCCTGCACCACCACCATCACCACCACCACCACCACCACCACCACCACCACCACCACCACCACCACCACCACCACCACTACCACCACCACACCACTACCACCACACCATCACCACCATCACCACCACCACCACCACCACCACCACCACCACCACCACCACCATCACCACCAACAACAACATCATCATCATCATTTGCACAAAGCAACTGCACCATAAAAGAGGCCCCCTTCAATTTTAAGAAACATGCTTTTAGTCACAAAATAGTCAATAGTCCCCAGATCCACACAAAGAGCTGTATGTGATTCAACATTGTCACTATGTTCTATTGTTTCTGGAACTTTAATTTCAAGCATAGATACACACAAAACATCATCAAGTCAGACAAACCGTCTGGTAGTGATGTAGGGAGATTAAGTTCCTTACCAATCTGGTGTCTGATTCTTAGGATTGAGAATTATAGAGTTGTCTTTGTCCTTTGCTTCGATCCTGTCAATAATTCAGTCTCTTTACAATAAATTCTTATTTAATTTAGTTGGTTTCTGTTCTAGTAGTCAAAATTCAGGCCCACATTTTAGGGTTTTCTGCTTGCATATGGTCAGCTGCTAAAGTCAGACTCCATTAGATCTCTTATTTACCTGTGGTTGTCAAGGCCTTCATTCAATTTCTTACCTTCTGGCTGTATCATCTGAGTTCGGACTGCCCTACTTGGGTCTGCTCATACTTCATCCTGTCATCTGTGTCCATGTATAGTTATGCTATGTTATAGAATTATATCCTTCTAGACCTGTTCCAGAGATGGGCAGAGGGAGAGTAAGTGTCTGGGTCCCAGGTACCACGGTCAACAATCAATCAGCATACCACTTGACCAATCAATGTATCAAATGACCAATCAATATAAGGGAGGAAGAATTTATTTTGTTTTACAGTCTGAGAGGATGTAGTCTATCATGGCTGAACTAAACTGGTCTATTACCGTGAGTGTTTGCAATTAGCTGTTAAATAAGTTCATATGAAAACGTAAGTATTCTAAGAAAGCAAGTACAGATTTTACTACTATTCTGCCTCTTCATTAGTTATTGGGTTAATTGTGAGTAAAAGTCCAAATCCAATGCCCAGTTCTCATTGCAGGTGACCAAGATGGTTTTCTAATCCTGACCCAGGACATTTGGTTTCTATAAATTGGGTACTAAGCTTCTTGCCTCAATATGTACAAATTCTGGGGAATTTGTTTTAAGGTGGGTCCTTCCAAGAGCAAAGATAATTATACTCTTTTGTGGGATTTAGTGAAATATACCTCTCAGGGACACTAAAGGACATGTCTACACTTGGTATCTTTTTTGTTGTTGTTGTTTTTTGTTTTGGACTTCAGCCTCACTTATGCTTTAGAAAAGTCATTGCACAGATGGTCTGTTTCTAAAAGTCTGTAATTTTATGTTCGTTGTTTTCTTTGAGTGGTCTCTCTTTGCCCGTTTTATTTCTCTCCCTATCACCATCTCTCTCTTTTTACTATCAATTTAGCCTTTTAATTCCATCCCAGGCATAATTTGACAAAGAACACAGCTCCTCTCCCCATCCCAGGTTTCATTATATTCTGTTCTTAGCACCATAATGTGTCTTGGTCAGTAAAATTATCATCCTAATGTCAAACTTTTACTTATCTTCTTATTTTGGTCTTTTGTGTTGTTAGGCTTCAGTCCCACTGAAGAAAAGAAGCAAGCAAGAAAAAAAAGACAAGATTAGGAAAGCTGGCAGGAGTAAATGGCATGAGTAGACACATGGTGCTGGGAGGAGTGCAGAAGCGAGTGCCTGAGTTTCCCAGTGAGGTTGAGACGAGAAGAGCATCCTAGCTTCCACAGATATGCTTCTCTCCACTGAGAAAAATGGAAGCTGACATCTCAGGGCAATTCTTTGTCAGAAATATACATCTGCATGAAGAGAAGAGAGTTAAAAATTTAATCTGCAAAGCTATTTAGAGAGTGGATAGGCCTTGACAGGCCTCCCAAATGTATTCCAAGAACAAGAAGAGTGGAGTCATGAAATAAAAAGCTGTTGCAGCAAGCAAAATGAAACTAAGCTTTCTTGACAGAATCAGTTTGCCAAATGACTTTAGAATTGCATGGTCTTGTCCTTTTGTTTTCCTCTTAAAAATACTCTAAATGTATAAAAGAAACTTATAGAATTTACATAGTACCTTTAAAGAACAACAATGTAATATACTTAGTATTACTCTAGAATGGGACATTTGAACCAACATTTAAAAAAACAATGAACTCTCTAAGTCATTGGGAATATTGGCAAGGATTCCTGAGGTATCAATCATAATGATTCATAGTACTCCAACTATCACTCAGTACCGGAAATAGTGCTCTCGACCTATGGTATAAAACAACAGAAACCATCTCCAGGACAATGTGACAGGGTGAATTCAGTCTGAACTCTGTCCTCATAAGTGCTGTCTACTATAGAAAGTTTACTTTTATAGTCTAGTCTCTATTCACGGTTGGCTTATGGAAAATGCATTACTTTTTTTTTTGCTGGCTTATATTTGGCATGGGCTTTCCTTGTGTTTGTAAATGCACACTAACTGTTACTGAAGGTTAATGTAAACTCAGATATACATCATTTATTTTTTCCTTCTTAAGTTGTTCTTAGAGCAAGCTGATCCTCATTATCAGATGGTTAAGAAAATAAAACTCAATGTCATATGAAATTTTAGACAGAGGTAAAGATTATTACTTAAGAATGAATATTTTACCAAATAGTTTTGATATATCAACCTAATTTCTAGAATTCGCTGCTACTTTTTCAGTTCCAAATTTTAAATGTGAGAACACAGACTGGGTGGGCAAAAGCATTCCACTCACTCTAACACTCTTCTTCCCATTAATATTGTAAAATTTCTATCCATTAAAGTACTAACAACTACTCAGGCATAGAGTTTAAGCCTTAAAATGTGAGTCTATAATAAAACATTGCTTTAAATCTTTAATACCTAGGACCTAACAATGTTTTTCATTTAAAGTATGAACTTTTAAACTATACATTTTGCTTTTTTTGCCTTCTAATACTGTCATGTCTACTTTTCTTTACCAATTATGTTTCTGGTTAGTGAGTTGTGGACTGTCCTACCTTCTTGAACAAGAATGAAGGTGAGGACCAACACTCAAGTTTGTGCTCTTACCTGGATGTACACTAAGGCATAAACCCCACTCACAAACCACTCATATGCATGCATCCTACACCCATATATGTCATAAACACAACACACACTCAGTTAATGAAATAGAAGAATTAAGGTTAATTCCATTGTAATCGAGCTGTGTTTTTTCCTTTCTTTGACATACAAAATTGCAATATGAATTGTGTTGTATTTCCCCATAATACAATAAAGTTAGCTGTAATCACATTACTTGCTTTTAACAATGAGATAGGAATAGAATTGATGGTATTCTCTTCCAGGAAGAAAGTATTAGAGCAGTCTTCTGATGGGGGATGTCCTTCTGTATATATGTTTCTCTTATTGGTTGATGAGTAAAACACTGTTTGGCCAATAGAAGATGGAAGATAGGTGGGACTAGGAGATGAGGGGAATTCTGGAAAAGGTAGGCAGAGAGGTGCCAAAAAGAGATGCCATGTAGCTGGCAAAGGAGTAACAGGTCTAGGAATTCTCAGGTAAGCCAAGACTATGTGGAAATACTTAGATGAATAGAAATGGGTTAATAATTAAGAGAGAGCTAGCCAGTAAGAAACCTTAGCCATCAACAATAGTTTAATAATGAATAGAGCGTCTGTGTGCTTATTTGGGGTTGAAGCTGCGGGGAAACTCCAGCAACAGTTTTCCTCCCCCAACTTTGGAAATCTTGAAAACCTGCATTTAGTCTTCAATGAAACTGGCTGAAAAGGTCTGTGTGTGGTTTATAAAATCTGCTGTTCTTGCAGAGGACCTGGGTTCATTTCCCACATGATGGCTCATAACCTTCAATAATTCCAGTTGCAGGGGATCCAATGCTATCTTCTGATTCTAAGAGTACCAGCCATGCATAGAACACAAACATGAATTTAAAATAAATCTAAAACCATTTTCATTTTAAAAAAGTCTCTCTCTCTGTGTGTGTATGTGTGCATATAATATATGTGGTGTCTGCATATAAAATGTGAAGGTATGTGGTGTGTGTGTGTGTGTGTGTGTGTGTGTGTGTGAGAGAGAGAGAGAGAGAGAGAGAGAGAGAGAGGGAGAGAGAGAGAGGGAGAGAGAAGAAGAAAAAGTTTTAATGCATATGGGTATGTGATATATGTGCCTGAATGTTTTTATGAGTGCAAGTTCTTATGTCATGGAGGCATGTGGTAGTCAGGGGACAATCTCTGAAGCTGGTCCTCACTTTCTGTTTTGTTTAAGGCAGGATCTCTTTCCTGGTTTTGGTTAACTGTTGGATATTCTAGGCTGGATAGCCCCCAACTGTCTTGGAATTTTCCTGTTTATGCCCCCAGTCTCACTATAGGAACACTAGAATTACCGATGCTCACTTCTTCGATGACTTTCCATGGGTCCTAAGATTTTGAACTCAGGTCCTCATGCTTGTAAGAACCATTTCCCTAGTACCGTGAAACATCAATTTGCAGATTTCTTAGAATAACATTTTATTATTATTTTGTATCCAAGTGTTTGCTTAAATGTATGTAGGTAGGTCATATACATGCTGCATACCTGTGGATATCAGAAGGCATCAGTCTCTTGGAACTAGAATTATGGAATTCTAGTAGTGAACTGCATCCACATGAATGGGTTTTCTGAACCTGGGTTTTCTGCAACAGCAGCAAATTTTCTTAACCATAAGCCACCTCTTTAGCCCCAGAACTATGATGAGATAGTTTTCAGTTTTCCCCAACAACTGTTGAAGGCATCTGTGGCCTTTTTAGTATGAGTGAGATACAAATATTGGTGTGTTAAGCCACTGAGGTTTTGAGGTGATGTGTTACTGGAGAAAATCCTACTAAATTCCAACCTATGCCATATGTTTGTAGTTGCTTTAAATGTGTTTCATAGGGACAAAAAAGAATTAAAAGTCTTTCATTATGGCCCAGATTTTATCAACATTTTTGCTGAATCTATTTAATTTTCTCTATTATTTTCTTAATGCAGTAATTAATACATTTTATTATCTTCATTGGAATACTGCAGTGTTATTTTCCTCTTTTAAGTGTGTAATTCAGTGACCTTGGTAAATTTATTCAGTTGTACAACCATTGCCAACCTATAAAAACTAATGTTTACTGTTATTATTTACGCTCCCAAGCCGGGAGTCCTAATTAGCTGTTCTATTTTCTATTTTTGTGAGTTGATCTTCTGTACATTTCCTATATACCAACCATGTAATATGTGGCATTTGTGGATACTTGTTTCACTTTACATCATGATTTCAAGTTTCATCCATGGTTCAGTATGAGTGATTACTTCCTTCCTTTATACTACTCAGTAATATTCCATTGTATAGATGAACCGTATTTATTTGTCCATTTACTCACTGGCAGCATTTAGCTTATTTTCAGTTTTTGATACAAACAATGTAGCTATGATCACTTACATGAAGATATGTGTGCATTTCTGTTGCCTAGAAATCTAGAACAGAATTGCTAAGTCGTCAGGTAAACTTATGTTCAACATTTGAGGCACTTGTCTAAAAGCTTTTTCATAGTGGAGGAAATGCCTTTTGTTGGGCCTGAACATCACTATCAGATGCTAAAATAAAAGACTATTTACAATACTATCCAACAGATAATAATTCAGAAGGCAAACACTTTCTGTCTTCCCTCTCTCCTTAATTCACATGTTCATAACCCATTTCCACCTCCAAGAGCAGGAAAACCTGGTATATTGTCAGACTAATTATTTCTTTTAGAATATATAATTGACTGACTCCCCACTTGTGAAAGAATTTGCAAGCATCCAATGGGATGGAGTCCAGTGCATAGAGTGAAGCACATTTGCTCTTCTCAGGTTCTTACTTATAGAATCTGAGTCATCAATGAGACTTTACCTACTGGAGAACATCTGTCTTGCTTGATATTAATTTTAGGTTGTGTGTACATTATTTCAGAAACAACAGGAAGACCCCTTAATGGTATTCAAGTGTGTGTGGCATTATGGAATTATTATGGATTAAATAATTCAAAGGAAATATATTTTATTATAGATTCTTCTATATTTCGCTCTATGGTTAATTTTCATGGAGATTCACCAAAGGAATTTAGTGCAGCTTCATGTAGCTGTAGCCCCAAGTACTTGGAAGACAGAGGCAGGGACATTTCTTGAGTCCAGGAATTTGAGGTAAGTCTGGGTAACTGCAAGATTCTATCTTGACAAAAAAATAAGTAGGATAATATGAAAAATTATGTTGACCAAGGGAATACCTTTTGTTCCTAGCTTGTATTGAAATATATATATACATATATATATATATATTCATCATCATCATCATCATCATCATCATCATCATCATCATCATCGTTACTATTGTAAGGTCTCACTATGTAAGCCTAGCTGTACTGGAACTTGCTAGGTATATCACACTAGCCTGATATGAATGAGCTTCACATCTTAAACCGTAATGCTTTTTTAAAAAAGTGACCGTCAGAAGAGAAAACAGCATTACAGTTTAAGTCTCTAATCTTGGATTGGTGCTTGTTCCAGGAGTGATACAGAACAGGCATGGTAATGCCTACCTTTATTTCTGGCTCTGGAAAGATAGGTGTGGAGCTGGTTGAGGCTAATGTGATCTATGCAGCATGTTCCAGCTCTGCTATGGTTACATAGTGAGACCTTAGACCAATGGTTCAAGGTTTATGTATGATGTAATATGACTCAGTACTGTATGTATTTGTAACACAAAGAATAAAAACCCAGAGGCTGAAATTGTGGTTCATGCTTCAAGCTGAATATCAGAGAAGCAAAGAAGCCAACCACTATCTCTTACTTCAACCTCAGATTTAAAGGGTTGATCCTGTCTCCACTAGCTCTCCTCCAAGCCTCAGACTGTAATCCTAGATTGCTGCCTCTCCTCAATGTGGCTGGAGACTAAATCTCAGAATGAAAACTGAGACACAGAGTTCTTGGGTTTTATATACTCAATTAGGGCTGGGAGCTCTGTTAATCTTTTAGACTGGTTCACTTTTCTGTAACCCTGGGTGGCCTTGAACTTACACAGATCCATCTTGAGCCCTAGTATTAAAAATGTGTGCCACCATTGGCTAGCTTCTACAGCTAACTAGTTTGGATGCTGGGATTAAAGGTGTGTATCACCACTGCCTGACCTCTATAGATTGTGGCTGATTTTAAACCATCAGGCAAGCCTTATTAAATAATAAATAATATGTCTCCATATTTATTTTCCATGAGAATAATGTTACATTGTATGGATATACCACATTTTTCATTTACCCATTTTGGCCATACTCTGCTTTTGACTGTCTGTCATAAGTGGTACTACATTTTTGAAAAGTATTCAATTTCATATTTCTTGACTAGCAGTGAATTGGTTGGTCATAAAATGAACCATGCTCTATCACTACTATACATAATTTTTCAAAGAATATTTATGTTTTTCTCAAAACATATTGATTGATTGATTGATTGATTGATTGATTGATTGCACTCATGGGTACTAAGCCAAGGATTGAACTATGAATCCAGTATTTTGTTATTTTTTTCCAAAGTTGTCCAGGTTGGCTTTGGCCTTATTCTGTAGTCCACAGGCCTTAAACTTGTGATCCTATTGTCTCAGCCCTATATGTAGTAGGGATTATGGGCCCCTCCAACTCGCCTGGCTGCATTTTCAATATTTTTCGTTTTTCATAGTGTAACAATTCTGATCTCTAGATTCATGGCACAGTCTTCCATTTATCCAATTGAAAAATGATTAAAATGTAAGTCTACAAAAATTTCCTGATACTTTATACTAATATAAGATGGAGTTTGATTGCTCAGAATTTGAAAATGTTCACAGATGAGGATATAATGGCAAAGATAGTGGGCCAAAATTGTACTTCATGGAATTTTGAAGTTTTGATGTTTACAGCAATTTTAAACGATGTATTTTATTTTTATCAACACATTTTTATTTTAATTAATATATGCCATAAGTTTTATTATCACATTTTAAAGAAATTTTGTTTTCAGTGACTCTTGTCTTCCCTTTTCTTTTCATGCTCTTCACTCACTCCCTTACATCCTCCCATACTTTCTTCTATAATGTCTCCCCTACCTTCCTCAATATCTGTTTTTTCTTCCTAGGGCCCCTATTCTAATTACATAGCATGTACCCACTCTCAATCCCACTCCTACTTCTGTGTGTATACACAAGGATTAAAAAGAGATGAAGAAGGGAAAGAATATATGATTTTTGTCTCTCTGTGTTACTTTGATATTATAGGACTTTCCAGTTTCATTCATTTTCCTAAAAATGTAATGATTCATTTTCCTTTACAGATGAATAAATCCCAGGGTGATTTTATTTACCTCATGATCAGTATATATCCATCTGATAATGAACACCCAGACTGCTTCCATTTCCTTGCTACTGTGAACAATGCAGCAGTAAACATGGATTAAACATTAGAATTTTACAGAAGTTTGTCTTGTCCAAATTGCAACACTTTCAGGAGTTAAAGGAGTTCTAGCTATAATAACAATGGATAGTAAGTATAAGGCAAGGCTATCCCAGACCAACTGGGGTATGTTATCACTTGATATGCAATGGAAAGACCTATTAGGAACTCCTGTCCATTTGTGAACAATTTTACTTGTTTTCTTTTTTAGCAAACATGATGCATTTGTATTCATCTCACATTTGCAAGCAAGAGTACATGAATATACATGAATGTAAATATCAGATTAAATTAAATACTAGATACTTTTCCTCAGAATGAGTCAAAACAACTGTTGCAATAGGGGAAAAATCCATCCTATCTTTATAGTGTTCTGCATCTCTTTTGAAATTAGGCTGATATGCATTGCAGTGTCAAACTCATATTTCATGTAGTATCAATATTCTAAGGTCTTTTTGTATATACTCTGTCAATTTTCTTACTGCTGTATTCATTATCACAGAACACTTTTCAACATTAGGCATAGAAATGGCATTCCTCCCCAAAAATACATACAAAAGAACGTTTCATGTTAAGGTGTTTACTATTATAAGATACACATCAAAGGGGACACTCTTTATGTCAAAAGGATCCAAGTTTCTGAGACATAATTCCTTTTATCTTTATTTTCATTTTTTCCCTCATCCACTTTTCATTGCAGTGTTGTTACTCAGCAAACTAAACTCACTCCATTCTCTTCAGTATTGTTGACTCCTTAAGGAAAATGGTGCTGGAATTCATTAACGAATTATCTGGAATTCCAACTTTTATGAACACAAAGGTCAATTCTACAAGTTAAATATCTAGGCTGTTGGCTGGGTGTTGGTGGCCCATGCCTTTAATCCCAGCACTTGGGCAGAGGCAGGCGGATCTCTGTGAGTTCAAGACCAGCCTGGTCTACAGAGGGAGTACCAGGACAGGCTCCAAAGCTACACAGAGAAACCCTGTCTTGAAAAACCAAAAAAAATATATCTAGACTGTTGTAGTGTATGAATAGGAAAAGATGAGCAGTCACCTGATATTGACCCAGAAAGAAGTATTAACAGTGTTTTTCTGCTTACATCTTTCCTTTGGAAGACCTGCCTTTGATAGTACTGCAAGACAGACAGCCTGATGAAAATGCATGGGAGAGAGAGAGAGAGAGAGAGAGAGAGAGAGAGAGAGAGAGAGAGAGAGAGAGAGAGAGAGAACAGTCTTGAAGAAAATGGAGGGCTCTTCAAGAACACACAAATCTTGGTGGAAAGTTGGCCCTCATGGCTGCCCAGGTCATCAGCACCTGAAGCCATCTCTAGGGTAAGATCTGGCCAAGCAAGTTAAAGCAACCTTGGGCACTTTCAATATAGACACCAATTTCCTCAATCTTAGGAAAAGGAAAAGGAAAAAAAAAGTTACTTGAGTTCAACTTTCTCCATCACCATTTTGTTTTGATTTCTTTGTTCCTGTGAAGAGTACACTCATGAGAGGCGTCAGATGACTGAAAAATTTCTTTGTAAGGATGTGCCTCATGATCTAACCATGGATTCATTTTTTAAAAGGAATTCTAGTTCAGTCTCTGGGCTCCAGGAGAGACTGTATAGACTACTAGCTGCAACTCCCTAGGTTTTAGGTTCCTTGTCATGACTTCCATGAATGTAGGGGGAATTGCTTGGGTTACAGCCTTATTGTTCTCAACTGGTTCCAGGCTGGTACCCATGACATAGGTTTCCTTGGTCTAATTAGATTCTTAGTTTCTAAAATCCACAGCAATTTCTACCTCAGGAAAAGCATACTCTCTGTTTATTATCATAGGAGAATATTATGCACCCATCCACCCCAATGACTTCTATTATGCATTTGCTTTGTGTTTTAGGATATGTTTTAAATACCAGGAAAAAATACAGAATTGCCCTCAAGTTTATAGTCTAACATGAGTAATTAAAAGATTGTGGCTGACCTTTCCAGTCAGTACACCTACAGTTTGTCTAGCAAAAATTCCTTTCTGGATCCCACCCTTCCTCAGCCATAATACTGGGGAGGTATAACCCATCTTCCACTCAAAGGAGGTACAATTGAGATGTTGTGATTGGCAGAGATGGCTTCCTTTACAACTGTGACCATATAATTGTAAGTGTATTAAAATCAACCAAAATCAGTTACAAACTAATCTTCTATTGGTACTTAGTTAATTATGTCACAGGACAATGATCATAGTTTTCTCTTTAATAACTTGAAATCTACTTATATAGATGTATCATGTCTGTAATTATCAGATCATTAAGATTATTAATATGAAAAGAATGACTCAATAAGTAACTTTTGTATACCAATTAAGATAAATAATGGAAGTACTGTAATAGAAAATTCAATAAAATTCAGTAAGATTCAATTTCCATGAGGGCCTGAGCCACGATGTGTCTTTGATTGTATAATCCAACACAAGAACCTTGAAATTTTATAATCTGATCAAGAAAATGAGGTATGCATCAGCTTCCTCACTTTATAGCTTCCTCAACTAAAACAATGCAAAAATTATAGCAGAAAAGATAATAATGAATTTATGTAACTCCGTTTTTTGCTTGAAAGAACAAAATGAAAACCAATCATGTAGAATTTTAGATGCAGAGACGGGAGTTGGTCAAGAGTAATCAATCTTCACGGTGTATTAGCTGAATGTTTCCTCTCCTTAGCTTTGGTTGTGTTTCCATAACATGAGCACAATTGAGCCTAGTCGAATGGGAACCATGCCTCATTCTGGGGTACCAGAGAAATCTCTGTAGTGTTACACATATGGTACAGCAGCTCTGATGGACAGCATGAAAACTGTTGAAAGATAACATGAGAAACAAATAGAGCTTTGAGACATAAGTCATTGGCTGTATAGCCAAGTCATATAGCAAAGGTAAATAAGTCAATGCCAAGAATACATAAATAAAAAATATGCTCATGTCTAAAATAGTGGCTCTTACTTTTGAAACCTAATTTCTTCATAGTGTGTATTTACTTACTGCTTGGTTTTGTAGTCCTGGGGTTGAGACTAGAGTCTCAGGACTGTTAGGTAGGCACTGTAACAGAAAACTATATTTCTAGACTGCTATATATCTTCCCTTTGAGATTATTAAATAAAATTATATAATTACCCTATTTATGTAATTAAAATAATAAAAGCCTAATTATAGTGTTTGAACAAAATTTAAAAAATTCTCCCTAGTTATATGTTTGTACCTTAATATATAAAATCATTGGTTTTCCTACACCAATGACATATTAAGTTGATAAGCTGATGTTATGGCTTGAATATGTCCTCTAAAGTTCATTTGTTGGAGATGTAGTCTTGGGTGAAACAATATTGAGAGTTGGTACATTTAAGCAATGCTTGGAAATTCCACAGTGGTCATCTGTGCCAGAATTCCTGGTAACTCAGGAGGGTAAGGAAGAGTATTACCAGAATACAGAAGTATGAGACCAGATTGGCCAAAATAGGAAAATCCTAACAACAAGAACAACAACAAAGCAATGAACAAGAACCCTGGGTGTTTAGTTCATAGCAACTCCACTTTCATGAATGGATTCAGGCCATTATTCTTGGAGGTGGCTAGTTATTAGGGTAATGGATTCCTGAGAGAACAATGAGTTTTTTCCCTTCAGCAGTAAGGGTTGCATGCACATACTCTCTTGCCCTTCCAATTGTCACAGTGGGATGAAACAGCCAGAAGGTCATCACCAGATATGGGCCTACTTAGAATGCCATCTCAGGTATTCTGTTAGGGCAACACAAAGTGGACTAAGACATCTACAATTGTACAGAAACCAATGAATACAGAAGCTACAGATAGATTCGGAAAGATTTATGGATACCTTATGATATTCTAAGCCGTCAACGACATTTAAATGATTTTCAACTAAGTTGAGTCTATTCTCCTCTAGATCTTCATTCAGGGAAGTTTTAGGATATGAAATTTCAGTATACTAAAATCGGAAACACTATTTTATTCTTATTTAATATAAGAGTATAGAGTTTCAGAAACAAATGTTTACACAGTGACCTTTCTGCTAAGGCATTATTTTTGGCTTGTAATAAGGTTGCACATTTTTTATATGATACTCAACCACTACCATTAATGTCATTCACAACTGTGGCAATTTCAAGACATGCATTTACTTTGCAGTACTACTTTCAGAGAGCTCTAATGTCTTTTCTGATAGTTCAGTGTACACTATGACTGGGTGAATTCCTGGAGAGATGGGAGAGCACACCCAATGGTAAAGTGATTTTTTATTGAATTTACAGTGGCCTGAATGACTCAAAGGGAGATACTACAAGCTCACTCCAGCATGAGTGATGACTTGTAAGAGTTGCATCTCTGGAGCTCCCTGCCCAATGGTAGGCAGTTCCACTGAAGAGTCTCCTCTCCCCAAGAAATGTTTTGCTACTTGTCATACCCCAGACAATGGCCTCCATGGATTTTGTAACTTTCTGAGTGGTTTTTAATTTTGAGCCTTGAAAGTTTTTTTGAACTTCCTGAGTCTAGTGAGTTTCCCTTTTGCTTCTAGGAGAGAATGTTTCAATTCAGAGAAAACAACTATAGACGAGCAACCCAAACTATAAGTTATAGTGTGGTTGGAAGTCATACTACAGAGCAGTATGACTGTCTGAATAGATTTTTTTCTTGAGGAGTCTGTAATTATATACTTCATACTCATATAATCAATCTTTGGTTATTTCCATATGCCTGTGCATAGGTGTTTTCCTAAAAGAAGACCATTTATCTTCTCAGATTTTTTAAATCAGATGAAAATCATCAAGTCTTTGGGCTCATACTTTGTTTTGCAGACAAATGTTTAATTTTGGAAACTGTTTATTTTTTTTTCCCATATATCATGTAGAGCCCCGAGGTACTCTTGGATTCAAAAAAGCAATCAGAATGGCTTTTATTTTGTAATGGGGTTGTGCAGACAGCAGTTACTCCATGCGTGGTATGCCAGTCTGATCAATAGCCTGATGAGGCTTGACTGCCCTGCACTGCCCAGCCCTACCATTTTCAACCTAATTAGCAGCTGCTCAAAGATGGGAAACAGGTGCAGATCCAGGGCCAGACCAGGGAAGTCTGCCTGTAATTAACAAGGAAAAAAGGGTCAGATATTGGGAAGAATATCAAATCGGTCCACTGGGGTTAGCATGCTGGCCTCAAAGGCATAGTCACCTGAGATCTTAAGCATGCTAATGTAAATTATGCAAGCTTTCAAACAACGTGGCTGCATAATCAGTTGGCAGAGTGGAAAATGATTTTTCCCCTGTAAGAGAGTAGGGAAAAGGGCAGCTACAAAACTTACTTTATTTACTTATTTTTTAGCATAGTGTGGACTTTAGTGAGGGGAAAATATAGAATAGTGGTATTTTCTCAGAGGCAACCAAGGATTGCTTGCAAGCTGTTAACCAATTGCAAATCTTCAAGAAATAGTTGGAGTTTGTAGGAAAATCTAATAGATTATGTAGCGAGTTATGCTCCTAGAGATGCTTGAAAGTAGATACATTACACACATGAGCTGCTATATAATTATATTGGTTTTGGTCATGCAGTTATTTGAATTACTCTATGTAACATAGTTCCCTTTAGACTAACAGGGGCTATAGTTTAAATAAGCTTAAAGAAAGAGGAAAAAAGAGACAAATACCTGATCAATGTATAAGGAGCAAGACTGTGTGCCAGGCTGATGATTTTGGATTTAATAATCGAGTTTTGAGTGTCAAAACATTCTTCTTATTGTCATTCATGGAACTTAAGATCCACCCTAGGTTGTGACCTTATGTCCAGACCTTTTAGCATTTAGCTTCTAGACTCCCCGTGATCTGTTTCCTACTCAGTATCAAATATCCAAGGCTATAAGTGAGTTCTGTGGCTCTTGTTGAGCAATTGTTGGCAGGTCTTGGGTATTTTGGCCAGATGAGTTTGCTATAGTAAAAAAATATTCATTGAGCCTCAGATGCCCATAAGAACCAAGATACTATTTCCCACAATGCATGTTTTAATAGGCTGGCTTGGACTTTGTATTGATTTCATTATAGACATAATTAAAAGGGACATTCTCTCTCAAGAACATCTTTCGAATGCATATGCGGCTTGAAGAGCCAAGGCAGTAATGAGGCAGCTTTTGTAACCCCCCCCTTAAGAAAGGGCAGTGAGGACTTTGAACAAAATCAAACCAACTGGAGTGACTTAAATAAATCTATGTACTAGTACAGAGTCCAAACATTGCTGTAGTTTGAACTCAGGTATCTACTTGCAATGTCAGGATGAAATAGAGTCCTGTGGTTACAGTATCTGCACTTGTTCAATGCAATTACCGGGTTTGCTTTCAGAATTTCTTTGCCGTTCCTTCACTGGCTCAGTAAAAGTATCCAAAGTTGCAAGTATTTAAAACTAAATTTTAAAACTTAGCTGCCATTTTTCCATACATGTACTGTGTTCCTAGAACTTGGTGGTCTTATTTAGCTTCACAGCTTCACACTTATTTAGCTTCACACTGAAGTCTTGGGGATGTCATCGCTGTGCATTGAATTCATGGCTCAGAGATTTTGGTTTCCACAGGAACTTAAGTGTCAGCAATGGGGGTGGGTTTGGTGGGAGCGAGCTCACTTTAGACCTTCTTCATGATATCTTTCTGTGCACCCCAGTTTGTGTTGAGGTTTTTATCTCCTTGCCCGAGTCCTCTAATGCCAGGATTGCAGGTGTGTGTCAGCACATTCAGCTTAGCATACCCCTTTTTAATGCATCCTGATACCTTTGTGGATGCAGGAGGATGGGCAGAAACACATGTTTTGGGCTTTTGCCACTATCATATTCTGTTTCTGAGCTGATTAGGAGAGATGAGAACATGCCAGCTGAACTTTAGCCAGTGATTCTGGGGCCAGAGGAGGCTGATAGAAACAGAGGTTAGGATGTGCAAGGTAGGGTCCCTTGCATGCAATGCCTTTGTGTCAAAGTTTCTCAACATTGTCCCTTGCATTACCTTTGAACGATTATTCTTTATTCTGTATGTATGTGAAGGCATTGCTGGCAGGAGTTTTCGAAGCATGCCGACCTTTACTGATTAGATGCAAATACCAACTTTCCAATTGTGAAAACTAATGCTGTCTTCAGACATTTATAAATGTCTTACAGTATGCAAAACACATTTAACTAAGAAACATGGTTTTCTATCCAAATGGTAAAGTCACACACAATCCAAATAGTATTGAATATGTAAAATCTAACTCAAGCCTCCTGGGCTGTGTTGTGGAGTGGTCACCATTCTTTAAACAGCTTTATTTGATCCCTTACTATATTGGAGACACATTACTAACTTGTGAGAGGAAGGGGTAGCAAGCAGTTGAGTGAAGGCAGTCTAGTCTTACCCAAATCCATGCTAACGGTACATTCATAGCAGAGATAAAAGAGACACAAGGTTGGAGTCTGTTAATATATACAAATACAACAAAGAATATTGAACAGAATTTGATACTGGGTGGAAAAGAAGACACTTAAGTTTTTGTTCTGTGTCTCTCTCCAAGAGTAGCTTCAATTACTTATGTCCAGATAGATGTTAAAGCCACAAATTGCGGCGTCCACCCTTGACCAGCAAGAAAGACGCCACACCGAGGAATCTTCTTCAAACACAGTTTAATCGGGAACCTCTTTGCTTTGTACAATGTATAATGGAGGCGGCGGCCCTGGGCCGAGGGAGACGGGGCCTGATATAGTCTACATCTACCAATCACCTAACCCTACGTGGCGCGCCAGGATAGGTTGTCTCCAAGCAGAATTAAGAGGATACATGACCTTTACCATATTTGGAGTTGTTTACCACAGAGAGCGCTCGCCGTCGGGCTGGCGGAAGGCGGAAACTGGCGCCATCTTTTGGGTGCGGTTTTCTGCAGCTCCCTACAGTTCCCCCTTTTTGTTTTAATATTATAGGAGTAGCAGTATCTATCTGTTGTCAGATTCCAGTCATCTCTGTCTTAGGTTCAATCCCAGTGTCCCTATCTTACCCGTCAAAGAGTCACTGTGTGGCCCTCACAGGCTCATGTCTTAGGTTGAAGGGAACACATGTATGCTTATTCGCTCAGCATGAGGGTAGGTGCCCGTCATTGAGCATGACTGATTCAGATACGCATCACTCACTCAGCAAGGGCGAGACAGACATCTATTTGTCTGTCAGCATGGATAACCATGCTTGAGGGGACTGTCCTGCTTCCACAGCAGCAAAGGCCTGTACCAACATAGCAGCTTGGGATTTTTGCGACTTCCTGATCCTGCATAGGCACCACAAGCAAACAAAAATGGCTAACAGCATCATGGAAAACATAACCCCTATTCCAGCCCATTCCTTAACTAAACTAAAGGCTCGCTTAAGGGTAGTTAAGAGGGTATTAACAGTGGGCAGGCTCAGGCGTGTAGCATTCACGGCAATAATCTGTTGTGTCAGGGTGTCTGTCAGGTTCTCGAACTGTTGACTCCAATTTCCCTGAAGGTAGGCACTCAGCTGCCAACTCAGGTTGCTGTTCTCCGTGAAATTATTGGCCATCCTGGAGGTGATACACAAAGAAGAAAAGGAATGAATGCATCCTATGGAAGTTAAGGTTACTAAATCATCCACCTGTTCCTGCAACAGGTCCACTCTTTGGTTCACAGTTAGAATGCCAGCTTTTAAGTGGCCATCAATAGATCTCAAGGTAGTTAATGTTGTAGCTGTTTTTTCCACAATGTCATTGACTGTCTCAGCTGATTGGACCTGAGCAGCCATGGCAACGGCGGCAGTCGTAGCCGCTGCTGCAGAAAGGGTAATGGCAGTAACCAATGCTGCAGTTATGCCAAAATCCCGTTTGGTTCTGATGATTTCCGTAATGGGAAACGTTCCTGTATCCACTTTGACCGGAATAGGAACATACATAGGAATCCTCATCACTACTGCTGTATTAGCAGAACCATTCCAACATTGGCTAGCAATGCAGGAGACATCAGTCGAATTGCACGAGATCACTTCTTTGGTAGCATCAGTAGCATTAGAGAGCAGAAAGAAAAAAGGAGCTTTTAAGCATACTGGGCTAGCTGGAACAGTGAGATTATTCAAAGCTTTATGTATTGATAGATTCTTAAGAGAAGGTCCCTTCTCATCCCTTGTACCAGAAACATTAAGAAGTCTTATGTAGAGATTCTGGAGAACCGCAAAAGGTTCAAGAGAAGTAAATGCTCCACGCTCGTTAGAGAGTACCCATTGAAACCATGGCCAGGTATTTTTACTGCCTGTTCTTTGGGAACCTCCCTGAGTTAGGTTATACTGGTACTTGCCAAGAGGGGGAGTAAATTCAAAACCTGGAGCTATCTGCTTAAGTTTGTGATCCGGACTCTGACAAGGCGTCCAATGAGGAGGATAGCCTCGATTGGGTGCACAATAAGGCAAGACTTGTCGAGCAGTGGAGTTCTCTTGACTAAAGCGTGAATTTGAGGGTCGGAGCCCCTCCATCAGCATCAGAAATGTAGTGATATTTACATCTTTGGTTCCATTTGTACCAGTGCCAGAGCCAGAACTAGCGCCTGTACTAAACTGAGACAGGGCTTCAGTGAGCATAGCACTCGAGATCTGGTTATTAGTAAGAGGATCAAGCCAATTGCCAACAGAACCATTCTTCAACCAAATGCATGGGTTAGAATTATTAATAAGGGAGAAGCATAATGCTCCATTGAGAGAAATATTAGTGGCTGAATACTGGGCAGTGTCAGGATCTAAATTGACACAAGGCAAACCCAATTCACAACTAGTAGAAAAGAAAACAGGCAAAACTTTAGATGTGCTATGAACAGGCAAAGGAATTGGCCACGCTTTCGCTATGGCCCACAGGATTTGTTCTCTGGCCTGGATCAGCCACGGTGTTGTCAAGATCAGCAGCAGGATCAATATCGGAGGCTTCATCTTGTTTGTTGCACCTCCTCGTTAGTCTCTCTGGAATCCACACCGGGTCTTGCTGATCCTGAGGGAAAACACAAACAGAACCTCTCGCCCATGCTAATACCGGGTCCGGTCCATGCCATAGACCCGTAAGGATATCTTTCCAT
The DNA here is from genome assembly GCF_003668045.3 of Cricetulus griseus. NCBI lineage: Eukaryota > Metazoa > Chordata > Mammalia > Rodentia > Cricetidae > Cricetulus > Cricetulus griseus. The sequence goes on from NW_023276807.1 coordinate 26,695,825, forward strand.
TTTACATAGCCCTTCTGAGCAGGTGCCTGAGTCTGGTGCCTATCGGCAGCAGAAAGGCCTTGAGAATCCAAATTTAAAAAATTCAGAGTAAAGAGAGCCAAAGATAGTTGTTCCTTTGGTGTTCTACCATGGCCTATTCCCCCTTTTTGTTTTAATAAACATTCTTTCAATGTGCGATGGGCTCTTTCAACTATTCCTTGTCCTTGGGGATTATAAGGCAGGCCATGGTTTAATTGGACTTCCATCTGTTTACAGAAGGAGGTAAAAGATTGAGCTGTATAAGCAGGACCATTGTCAGTCTTTAATTGCTGAGGTTTTCCCCAGGCAGCCCACGCCTCAAGGCAATGTCCAATGACATTGCGAGCCTTTTCCCCACTCATAGGGGTGGCATGGATGATGCCTGAACAGGTATCCACAGACACATGGATATATTTAAGAGTTCCAAATCCTGAAAAATGAGTTACGTCCATTTGCCAGATCTTCAAGGGCAATAACCCTCTGGGATTGACCCCCAGGCTAGGGGGGTGCAAGAAGGTTATACACTGTTGACAATTCAATACTATCTGTCTAGCTTCTGCTCGAGATAGCTGAAACCTTTGCTGTAAAGTTTTTGCAGATACATGGAATTGTTTGTGAAAGTGCCGTGTTCGTTCCATAGAGGAAGCGAAAAATACATATTCCCCTTTAGTACAGAGATCTACGATCTCATTGCCTTTTGATAGAGGTCCAGGCAAGTTGGTATGAGCTCTAATATGTTGTATAAAAAATTTCTGATCACGATGCCAGATCAACTTTTGCAACTCCTGTAAGAGTTTGCAAACTGTACTATTAGGTTTAATAGGTCCTGCAACCTCCAGGGCCTTAACAGCATTCACAACATATGCCGAATCAGAAATCAGATTAAAGGAGAACGGGCAATTTCTAAACACTTCAAGAACAATTTTACATTCAATAATCTGGGGGGAGCCAGGCTGATATTGAAATTGCACTGGATCCTGATGCTCTATCATATAGGCTCCACAGCCCGTCTTGGATCCATCAGTGAAAATATTTGTGGCTCCAGCAATAGGAGCTGCTGCAGTCATTTTAGGAAAAATGACTGGATGTTCTTTAAAAAATGACATTAGAGGGTGTTTTGGATAATGATTATCTATTTCTCCTGAAAATCCACATCGAAGAATTGCCCAATCATCCACAGTTCCACAAAGTATCTTAACTTGTTGAGCAGTATAAGGGATTATGATCTTAATCGGTAGTTTCCCAAAATATTGAATACATTGCTGTATTCCATTTTGAGCCAAGTCAGCAACCGCTGAAGGATAGTATTCAATAGTTTTTCCTGGGGAGGATTTAGAATAAATCCATAGTAATGGACCATCTTGCCACAGCAAAGCTGTAGGCTGGGAGAATGTTGGAAGCACACACAAAAGAATATCCATATTTTCTATTAGCCGTTTAAGGCTGGCATTTTGTAATTCTGTCTCCACTTTCTTTAAAGCTTCTCTGGCTTCAGCAGTTAACTGCCTAGGTGAATCTAATGCTGAATCACCATTGAGAATATTATACAATGGCTTCAACTCATAATTTGGTAATTTTAAATAACATCTTATCCAATTTATATCTCCCAACAACTTTTGAAAATCATTAAGAGTTTTTAAATTATCTTTTCTAATCTCTATCTTTTGTGGAATAATTGTATGAGGGAGAATCTTAGCCCCTAGATAGTTAACAACAGTGTCCTTTTGTACCTTTTCTGAGGCTATGACTAAATTATGCATCTCAAGCAATTTTACCAATTTTGTATATGCCTTATTAAGCGTTTTATCATCTTTGGCAGCCAATAAAATATCATCCATATAATGAACACATCTAATCTTTGGAAAGTCCACTCTCAAAGGAGCAATTGCTTCTGCTACAAACAACTGACACATAGTAGGACTATTGGCCATCCCCTGTGGCAACACTATCCATTCATACCTTAGATCAGGTTGTTCATGATTACAAGAGGGCAGCGTAAACGCAAAACGCCCTGAATCCTTGGCACACAAAGGTATGGAAAAGAAGCAATCTTTAATATCTATAGAGATGATAGGCCATGATGCAGGTAAAGAAGTTAAAAGTGGAAGACCACGTTGTACAGGGCCCATAATTTGCATCTGTTGATTAATAGCTCTAAGATCGTGAAGCAGTCTCCATTTACCAGATTTTTTCTTAATGACGAAAATAGGAGTATTCCATGGAGATACAGAGGATTTTATATGCCCCAGATCCAGCTGCTCCCGCACTAGAGTCTTAGCAGCTTCCAGTTTTTCAGAGGAAAGTGGCCACTGAGGAACCCATACCGGCTCCTCTGTTTTCCAGGTAATAGGAATACCTCCCTCAGTGGCCCCTAGGAAAAACCCAGACCTAGATTCTTTGGTCTCGGTTGTGGAATAATAGGACTGGTACGACCCTGCAGATGTTTCCCGAGGCCTTGGCCTGGGACGTATCCCATTCGTTTCATGATACCTTGAGATGTTTCTGAGTATTCATTTGTGAGTTTAAAACCCATATCTTTTAACAAATCTCTTCCCCATAATGAAATTGGTAAGTCTAACACATAAGGTTGCATGGTCCCTGAATGCCCTTCCTGATCTTTCCAAGGCAATTGTCTAGCACTCATATCAGGAGCCTTAGCATAGCCTAAACCTTGTAAACTTTGAGAAGAAACCTGTATAGGCCAGCCAGAGGGCCAATCTTTAGTGGCTATGATGCTCTTATCAGCTCCAGAATCTAGTAAGCCTAAGATTTTCTTACCATTCACTATTAACTCAAGGGTTGGACGTTGATCAAGGTCTAAAGCTAGGAAAGTTAAGTTTGATCCAGTGGAGCCAAAGTTTCCCTCTCCTCTCTCTCTGGCTTGTGCTGGAAACTTGTCATGCAAGCTTGGCAAAAGCAGTAACTGTGCTATCCTGTCTCCAGGAGAAATGGCTGTAATCCCTCTAGGAGATTCTACCATGATCTTTACTACACCCATGTAATCAGGATCTATAACTCCAGGATGTACTCGTAAACCTTTCAATGCTGCAGATGATCTTCCTATAAGCAAACCTACTGTGCCAGGCTCAAGGGGTCCTTTAAAATCGGTGTCAACAAGCTGGACCCCCATTCTGGGAGTTAATACGAGTCTGGTGGTGGAGCGTAAGTCCAGCCCCGCGGAGCCTGTAGTGGCTCTCCTCGGTCCCTCGGATGACGAAGAGAGGGCCAGGTTTCGGGACTCTGCTCCTGGTTCTGATCCTCCATGGCCCCATATATTTGTGGGCCCTGGGGTCGTGGGCCCCGTCGTCCGTTTTTTGAACGGGCTCCTCCATACCCCTGAACAAGAGGCTGTCCACTGATGTCTTTTACTGATCTACAATCCTTAGCCCAATGATTTCCTTTTCTACATCTAGGACATAAGCCAGGTTGCTTAGGGCGTGGAGCAAAGTTATTGACTTTAGTGTTTCCTCCCTCGGGGCATTGCTTTTTCAAATGCCCTTGCTTGCCGCATTTAAAGCAAGCTCCTGAACCTCCACCTTTCTTAGTTAATTGCATCACAGCAGCTGCTAGTCCAGCATTAGTCAGCGGACCCCCTAACTCCCTACAGACTTTCATCCAGACTTCAAGGCCTTTACCCTTATATGGAGTTATTGCAGCTCTGCACTCTTTTGTACACTGTTCATAAATCAGCTGTTTGATCAAAGGCATAGCAGCATCTGGATCCCCAAACACTCTTCCTGCAGCTTCTACCATTCTTGCCACAAAGTCTGAAAAGGGTTCCATAGGACCCTGTAATATCTTTGTAAGATTTCCACTGACCTCACCTTTGTTAGGCAGAGACCTCCAAGCCCTAATGGCTATTTGATTAATCTGATCATACACTTGAGGAGGATATCCTGTTTGTTGCTGTGCAAAACGTCCTTGACCAAGAAGCATGTCCACATCCCAATATTGATCACCAGCTGCGCGATTAATCGCACCTTGATCATTGGCAAACTCAATTTGAAAAGCTCTCCAATCCAAATATTGTCCTGGTGATAAGCAAGCTCTTACCAAATTTGTCCAATCACTGGGTGTCATACAGTAGCGACCGAGCGCTTCTACCTGAGCAATTGTAAAAGCTGCCGTCACCCCATAGGTGTGTACCGATTCTGCCAGAGCTTTGACTATTTTAAAGTCAATTGGTTCATGATATCTCTGTTGGTTACCGTCTGTAAAAACTGGATAAGCCAGTGGTTGAGTAACCCGAAACTCAGTGCGAACCGTACGCCACACTTCCGGACAGAAGGTGGAGCAACCAGGACCTCCTACTTCCTCTTTCGAGCAGTAGGGGGGAGGAGCGATAGGGCGGTGCCCTTGTTTTACAGTCGCCATTTTAGGACGCTGTTTTTCTGATACTTTTAATGAATGTTTTTCCATGAGCTCAATAATCTCTTCCTCCTCTTCCTCCATGATGTCCTCATCCTCACATATATCCTCCTCTGATTCTGAATCCTCTCCTGGTTCTTTTAATTCCTTCCTCAACCTTCCTAGAGAAGGATAGACTCGCTTCTTATCCCTTTTCTGTTTCTCCTTTGTTCTCTCACTTTCTGACTGTTCTGACCTTTCTTCTTGGAGCATTTCAAGGGCAGCCTGTCCATTTGCTATAGCTTTCTTATTTCCCCCTTTGTCCTCTAGACAGCTGCGCACCAGACGCCAAACCGGGCGAACACTCGGCTTCAACGTTCCTTGCTCCCAGGCAAAATCCAGGTCTTTCCCTAATTTATCCCAACTATCCACAGTGAGATTGCCCGAGGCCGCAAACCAGGGTGCAATGGTGTCGCATTCACTCAGGAACCTCTGTAATGTGGCTTTAGTTAACCTTAAATTGTTAGAATGAAGTAGCTCTTGAAGAGCCAGAAAAATTGGATGTGATTGTGAGGATCCCATTATGCTTTTGTCTTAGTTAGCGCGCTCCGAAGGTGTGCAAGTAGGATAACACCACCAGAAAACAAAAGCCCACACTGCTATGTTAAAAAGCAGCCAAATCACCACTATAATAGAGGGGTCCATTAACTTACTCTCACTCTGCAAATTAAAGCAGAAGCGAGGTTTTTACTTTCGGTTCGCTTTTGTCGCGAACAGTGTTGCTCCTTTCCGGAGACTTTACTGCCTCTTCCCCGAGGGCTTTGGTACTCTTTTACTGAGACCTATCTCCTCTTTCCTGAGGACCTTGGTGCTCCTTTACCGGAGACCTATCTCCGCATTCACCGCGGACTTTACAGTTCCACTTACCTTGGGAACTTACCAGGCGCCGCCCCGACTGTGAGAAGTTCTGAATTCCCCGTACGGGCCACCACTTGCGGCGTCCACCCTTGACCAGCAAGAAAGACGCCACACCGAGGAATCTTCTTCAAACACAGTTTAATCGGGAACCTCTTTGCTTTGTACAATGTATAATGGAGGCGGCGGCCCCGGGCCGAGGGAGACGGGGCCTGATATAGTCTACATCTACCAATCACCTAACCCTACGTGGCGCGCCAGGATAGGTTGTCTCCAAGCAGAATTAAGAGGATACATGACCTTTACCATATTTGGAGTTGTTTACCACAGAGAGCGCTCGCCGTCGGGCTGGCGGAAGGTGGAAACTGGCGCCATCTTTTGGGTGCGGTTTTCTGCAGCTCCCTACAACAAATGTCTTTAAATCTCTGCCTCCAATCCCCATTCAAGAACACAAAAATTCAGGACAGATGATGGTGATTTCTATCGGACTCCCAGTCTCACTTTAGCTTTGGGGCTGTGATCAGCCAGGACAGATGCTAATGTGAATTAAACAACCTCTTTTTACTCCAGTTTAGGAAGATAAGTATGAAAAGACAGGGCATAAGGAAAAATACTGAAGAGATAAAGCAGTCTGTGTGATGTAATTAAGAATGCTAGCAAGTTTGGTGTTACAAGTATCAGTTTCAAGGCACAGGAAAATATTAGGGTAATTGAGCTTTGGGTATAATATCAACTATAATTGGGATGAATAATCCTGTTTTAAACTGGAGTTTAGTAATGTAAATGTGTGATATTATTTAATTGCCATTATAATCCATGTTACACTCTAGTAGGGATACACCCTAAATGAAATTTTCAAAGTCTCTTCCCATACTTGCCATAGAGGCTTAACATAGCAGGCCAGAGGAAATCTGTCCATTTTCAGTAGCCAATAATCTGGGGTTTTTGCTTTGGTTAGAGACCAAGGACCATTGGATGCTAAGTACTGTTCATGCAGATAGGAGTACTTTTAGTGGGGAATCTACTGATGAAGGGATTTATCTCATAGAAAAGTCTCCTATATGCTTAAGAGAGTTGTCTTAAGTAAGCTTAAATTTTCTATCATGATTTTTAAGTACAAATTATGATAATGATGGCAGTGATTTGAGAACAGGGTCTCACTGTGCAGCACTGGATGGGCTGGAACTTGGCCTGTATACTTGGCTAGCCTCAAACTCACTGAGATCCACTTGTCTCCCAAGTGCTAGGATTAAAAGTTTGTACTACAATGCCAGTCAGGGGTCTCCGGGGGCCCACTTGGATACAAGTCGTAGGGGGTAGACTGTGCTGTTCACTAGTCCCACAGCCTCCCAGAACCCAGAAAGAGTCAGGTGCAACAGGGAGGCCGGTCAAAGCAAGATCTCCTTTATTGTGTGACAGTGGAGCCCTCTTAAAGTGAAAAACTACAGGGCAGGAAAAGAATTACCCAATGATTTTAAAGGCATCCCTGTGATGTATCGAGTGTCCTATCCTCTCTTGGGCATGGTCTTCGAGTGTGATGCCCTCATCTGGTGTGACTTTGGGCAGCCAATTGTTGTTCTTAGTAAACACTTGAACCCTTGCAGCCCAATCTTGTAATGATGCTGGTGGTCAGCTTTGGGCAAAACTCCCTCTTTGGGTGGGACAGTTGTCATCTTGGGTCACTCCCCCTCCTGCTGGGACAAGATCTGTGCTCCTTCACAAATGTCTAGCCACCAGATATCATTAAGTGCAGGATATTAAAATATCCTAGACAAGTTGTCAATAAAATCATCGATTTCATTTCTTTAAAAGCTCAAATCTAAATAGGACAATTTTATTGAAATCACCGTTAAGTAAATTTAAACTGAAATTGTTGTTCCTAGGTAATCTTGAATTACAATCATCCTTTTCCTTTGTGTCCAACAAATACTAGATGAACACTTGTGCCTTGTAGGGCTAACATGGTCTCACTGTTGGCCCACATCATGCTGCATATTATTAACAGGGAGACACGAGGCTGTGTTTTATAAATAGCAGTAAATAGAGCAGAATCATTTAACATTTCCATCAAGTTCAACAGCTGCCCTCAAACCTTCTTTTAAAATTCAGAGGTTCAAAATAGACATGCAAAGATTTATAAAAATAGATTTGTCTGTCACTTCTAATTTCACATTTTTTTTAAAAGAGTTGTGTTTCAATGAAAATTTTCACATAGATTGAGCATCTGGTAATTGGAAGATAATCGTGGTTTTCATGGTTTGGAGGCAAACTACACAGGGTAATTGGTGAAGATGATCTTTTGTTTGAATAGCCTAAATGATTTTATTTCACTCACCCTGATGACAGATGGTAGATATAGTTATTACTAATTGCATTTTATGGCTAGGAAGAGATTGAAGAATGAAAATGTTGACTCACCTGTGGCTAAAGTCATGTATCACCTTAGAAGGAGTTTGAGTCCGGTACTAAAATCTTGACCCGTTCACTATAGCATTTGTGACCTTGGGGACACACCTGGGGCTTCAGTTACTCAGCTTTGCTAGAACTGAGCTCCTCAGTTCCTCTTGGATTAGTGTGCTCCATGGATAAGCAATGCTGGGATCACACAAATGCTTCTTAAATCATGACCTTTCAGACTTCATCCTGACCTGCAGAATTAGAATGCTGTTTGTAGAGCCTGCAAGAGAGCTTGGTGGGGAAAGGGGCTTGCTATGCAAGTCTATCCCTGGAACCCATGCAAATGTGGAAGGAAAGAGCTGACTCTGAGAAGTTGCTCCCTGCCCTCCACATGTGCACCATAGCACAGGATTTCCCCATCATGCTCTTACATACATGATAATACAGAATTGTAAATCATCAGTGTGCTGTGTCTGAAGACTGAGATGACTTCTTCCAAAGTGGTACTCCAACCAGTCCTAGGTTTAAGGTTCTAAGTGATTCCCTCCAGTGACAGCACTCCCCATGTGAACATAGAGACTCTCCCTTGTAGAAGAGCTGGCTTGGAATATACCACAGAATGAATAAGCAAAATGAAGGCAAAGACATTTTGACACAGCAGGACTTCAGCTGCTTTGAGCAAAAGGACCTTCAAATCCCCAGAACCCTCCTGTCAGTTTTATCGGGGTGGGGGTAGGTGGAGGGGTGTCAGGTTTCTCCTAAACAATCAAAATGTGATAATCCTGCCTCCTTGTACCCATTTCCTTCTTTTAAAGAAGATGATCTAATTTTATAATGAAAATTCCTTGTTCCTGATTTTATGTGGCACAAGCGGTAACCCAAGCTGTCTTTCCCCTTGCCGTGGCTTCCTTTCCCCATTTTCCAGCCACCCGTCCAGGCGTCACATTACTGCCAGGCCATTTACACCATCTGCTCATTAAGTGTCTGTTGATGGGAGAATGGAGGCCACCTGGTGACCATGAAGTCAGGCCAATACACTGAGGAAAATCAGCAAAGTGGTACAAAGTATAAAAGAAGCTAGATCTCGGCAGTCCAGAGGGTTGAATTTTTGAGAAAGGAGGGACAAGTGAAGCAGGTCGAGTTTCGGAGGCCCAGAGCTGTCCTTTTATTTCCTGACCTTGTGCTCTGTGAGCACTGCCCTTGGCAGGGACAGGGATTCCTTAGGAAGCAGAGGCACATACATTTTTTGCTGAATAGCTTCTCTGAGTAAAGCAAATGGTATCCGGGAAGCCTCCTATGGGCACCTGTTGGACTGAAGATGGCTAAATCACTGAAAGGCCATCTGTGTGTCCAGGTTGCTAGCTAGGTCACTCCCTCTCATTCCACAAAGGCTGCCCAGTCAACTGTTTATCATTTCTGAAAGCACATTCACACTGAAAGACCTAGGTGGAACCTGCAGAAACATGGCCAGAGGGCTGCTCATTGGAACACTGGGCCTCAGAGAATCCAATGAGGATGCACAGCCCTTGCTTTCCTCCACGGAGCTATAGCAGTCACTCATATCTCCCCTCGGCTCAGAATATCTTCAAACCATCTGTCATCTGGTTTCTGTTTACAACACGAAGCTGTATCAGTTCAGTTTCTAGTTTATAAGTTCCAAGTCTGTTAAAAAGCATTCTTAACCAGGTTTATCAGTTTTTATTTATAGTGTTTGGAGTCATTTTAGTACAAAGTATATACTGATCAAGTGAACAGCCTTTGGGCCAGAATCCTTGCTTGTAACTTCTTGTGGGACCATGCACAAAATAGTCAACTGTCCTGTTTCACATTCTTTATCCCAAATGGGATAATGATAGCAACCTGCCTTACAGGTTTGTTGTAAAAACTACATTAATACATGTGGAAGAAGAAAGAAGTAGATTCTCACACAGTGTTAACTTCTAAGCAAGTGTCTGCTATTGTTATTGGAGAAGTGTGATCATTGGGAAACTTGTTTTCTTTCATTTTCACCCACGGGGAAGGGAGGCTAATTAAAGAAACTGTTATGATCAGCATTTGTATGGATTCCAGGCACAGAGGAAAGGTGATAAACCTCTCCCATCTCCCTATTTCCCGCCGCCTTCCTTTCCATTATCTTATTATTTGATTCCCACTTCTTTTAGAGAAAATAAGAAAAAAAAGAAATCTATGTAATGATTCTTTCCTATGGCGTCTTCCTTGTCAGCAGCTGCTTCATCACTGGAAGGTATTGATGTATTGAAGGTTCCCTCAAGCTTGCTCAAGCAGGGAATTAACTTCAAGCTCAAGGGTGAGAGGGGGCTCTGCTGATCCCAAGTATCATGCTGCTCTTAGAGCCTAGTCCAGGCCTGTACAGTGGGTCAAGTCATGGATCTTGGAACTAATGTGATTTCAAGCAAAAGGGTTCTTGTGTGAGGGAGGGGAGAGAGACAGTGACAGAGAGATAGAGAGAGACTCTTTAATTTCTCACTTTTAGATAGACATGGCAATCAAAAGTATTGTTCTACTTATAAAGAATTTTGCACATGCAGTGATCACAAGACATTCACATAAAACCTTAGCAGAACTGAAAATAATGGTGGCATCCTGGGAGAGCTGATGCTGTATGATCCAAGAGTGGCAACCGACTGCTCCTGTCAAGGGAGCCAACATTAGAAAACTTTCTGAGTTTTAATGAGAACTCTAGAAATCTGGATTTTAAAAATCATGCAGAATTCCCATGGTTTAAACAGCATCTGAAATATACATAAAATAGTGGACATTACACTTAAGCTTCAATGGGTCATTACATTGCTTGCAATGAGTGCTACAGTTTGTATCTGAAGTGTCTCGCAGAGACTCAAGTGTAAAAGTACCCAGCTTGTTTTAATAGAAAGTGAAGGAACTTTTAAGAGGTCATGACTAACAAGAGTGTTTGGGGCATTGAAGACTCTTTAAGGCAGTGATTCTCAACCTTCCTAATTGAAGGTTGAGACATTTCAATAGAGCTCCTCATGTTGTGGTGACCCCAATCCATAAAATTATATTTGTTGCTTCTTCATAACTGTAATTCTGTCACTATTCAGAATCATAATGCGAGGTAAGCTTGGGCCTGCTTCCGGCCCAGGTCTTCTGCCCTGCTAGGGGATACCTGAGGCTGGGGGACTGCTCAGGGCAGTGGATCCCTTTCGGCAGGATCCTGCCCACCCAGAGACTGCCAAGGCCCCGGCATTCCTCTGCCCTGCTCCAGGATACCTGAGGTGACTGCTCACAGCAGCAGATCCCATTCTACGGAATCCAGCACATCCATATTGCCAAAGCCCCATCCAAAGGACTAAGGAGGAGAAACATCTGAGTATTGGATCTGTTTGTACCTACTGGAAGGGAACCTTGGTCCTGTACCCACCAGGAGAGGAAGGGATTCCTTCTATAACCACCAGAAGAGGCAATGGGAAGAAGACAATATAAAAACACATTCAACAACAGAAAAAACAATATGACACCACTGGAGTCAAGGGACTATACACTAGCAAGATCTGAACATCACAATGCAGATGAAGCAGAAGAGAATGACCTTAAAAACTTCTTCATGAAAATGATAGAGGGCCTCAAAAGGGATATGAGAAAACTCCCTTAAAGAAATGGAAGAAAAAACAAGAAAATACTAGAAATCAACAAATCTCTTAATGAAAGCCAAGAAAATACAATCAAGCAGCTGAAGGAAACAATTCAGACAGTTCAAGACCGGAAATCTGAAATAGAGACAATAAAGAAAACACAAACTTAGGGAAATCTGGAAATAGAAAAGCTGAGTAAACATTCAGGAACTACAGATGCAAGCATAACCAACAGAATACAAGAGATGGAATAGAGAATCTCAGGAGTTGAAGATACACTAGGAGAAACAGACTCATTAACCAAAGAAAATCTTAAATCCAACAAATCCCTAACACAAAATATCCAGGAAATATGGGACACTGTGAAAAGACCAAATGTAAGAATAATAGGTATAGAAGAAGGTGAAGAAACCCAACTCAAAGGTGCAGAAAACATATTCAACAAAATCATAGAAGAAAATTTTCCCAACCTAAAAAAAGACATGCCAATGAAAGTACAAGAAGCCTACAGAACACCAAATAGACTAGACCAAAAAAAATCCTTGACACATAATAATCAAAACTCCAAACATACAGAATAAAGAAAGAATATTAAGAGCAGCAAAGGAAAATGGCAAAGTAACATATAAAGGCAAACCTATCAGAATTACACCTGACTTTTCCATGGAAACTCTGAAAGCCAGAAGGTCCAGGGTAGATATTCTACCTACATTAAGAGACCATGGATGCCAGCCCAGACTAGTATACCCAGCAATGCTTTCAATCAATATAGATGGAGAAAACAAGATATTCCATGACAAAACCAGATTTAAACAATACATATCCACCAATCCAGCCCTACAGAAAGTGTTGGAAGGAAAACCCCAACACAAGGAAATTGACTACAACCAGAAAATCATAGGCAATAGATAATCCCACTTTACCAACAGGCAAAAGAAAAATGGTGTGGAAGTCCACATACAATTCCACTACCACCACCAAATTCAAACAAACAAGAATGAACAATCAATGGTCATTAATATCCCTCAATATTAATGGTCTTAACTCACCTATAAAAAGGCACAGGCTAGTGGAATGGATAAGAAGACAGAATCTATCCTTCTGCTGCATACAAGAAACACACCTCCAATCAAATGGACCCAAGAAACAAGCAGGGGTAGCAATCTTAATATCTAAAAAATAGACTTTAAACTGAAATCAATCAAAAGAGATGAAAGAGGTCACTTCCTACTCATCACCTGAGAAATCCATCAAGATGAAGCCTCAATTCTGAACATCTATACCCCAAATACAAAGCATCCACGTTCCTAAAAGAAACACTACTAAAACTCAAATCACACATAAAACCTCACACAACTCTCACCACTAGACAGAAACACCAGACAGAAACTTAACAAAGAAACAAAGGAACTAATAGCCCAATTGAGTTTAATAGACATCTATAGAACATTCCATCCAAACACAAAAGAATATACCTTCTTTTCAGCACCACAGGAACCTTCTCTAAAATCGACCACATAATTGGCAACATAGCAAACCTCAACAAGTACAAAAAAATTAAAATACCCCCCTGTATCTTATCAGACCACCATGCTTTAAATTTAGAATTCAACAACACAAATTGCAGAAAACCTATAAACTCATGGAAATTGAATAATTCCCAATTGTGCCATTCCTGGGTGGAGGAGTAAATAAAAAAAGAAATTAAAGATTTCCTAGAATTCAATGAGAATGAAGACACAACATACCCAAACGTATGGGACACTTTGAAAGCAGGGCTAAGAGGAAAGTTCATAGCACTAAGTGCCCACATGAAGAAAGTGGAGAACAGTCACACCAGAGAATTGACAGAACCAGTGAAAGCTCTAGAACACAAAGAAGCCAATGCACCCTAGAGGAGTAGAAGCCAGGAAATAATCAAATTGAAGGCTGAAATCAATAATGTAGAAACTAGGAAAACAATACAAAGAATTAATATTACGAAGAGTTGGTTCTTTGAGAAAATCAACAAGATAGAGAAATCTTTATGTAAACTTACAAAAAGGCAGAGAGTGAACATGCAAATTAATAAAATCAGAAATGAAAAGGGGGACATAACAACAGACACTGAGGAAATCCAGAGAATCATCAGGTCATACTTCGAAAATCTGCATTCCTCAAAATTCAAAAATCTAAAGGAAATGGACAGTTTTTGGATTAGATTTTACTTACCAAAATTAAATCAAGAACAGATAAGCAATTTAAATATACCTATAACCCCTAATGAAACAGAAGTAGTCATCAAACGTCTCCCAACCGAAAAAAGCCCAGGGCCAGATGACTTTAGTGAAAATTCTACCAGAAATTGAAGGAACATCTAATATCAATTCTCCTCAAAGTATTCCATAAGATAGAAGCAGAAGGGTCATTGCTGAACTCTTTTTGTAAGGCTTCAACAACCCAAGCCACACAAAGACAAAACTAAGACAGAGAACTACAGACCAATATCCCTCATGAATATTGATGTAAAAATACTCAATAAAATACTGGCAAATTGAATCCAAGAACACATCAGAGAAATCATACAACGTGATCAAGTAGGGTTCATTCTAAGGATGCAAGGATGGTTCAACATATGAAAATCCGTCAATGTAATCCACCATATAAACAGACTGAGAAAGAAAAAGCACATGATAGTCTCACTAGATGCTGAAAAAGCCTTTGACAAAATCCAGCACCCATTCATGATAAAGGTCTTGGAGAGATCAGGGATAACAGGAACATACCTAACCATAATAAAGGCAAAATACAGTAAACCAACAGCCAACATCAAACTAAATGGAAAGAAACTCAATGTGATTCCCCTAAAATCGGGCACAAGACAAGGCTGTCCACTCTCTCCATACCTCTTCAATATTGTCCTTGAAGTTCTAGCTAGAGTAATAAGACAACAAAATTAGACCAAGAGGATACAAATTGCTAAAAAAGAAGTTATGCTTTCACTGTTTGCAGATGATATGATAGTCTGTATAAGTGACCCAAAAAACTCTACCAGGGAACTCCTGTAGCTTCAGCAAAGTGGCAGAATACAAGATTAACTCAAAATATTAGTATTTTATTATACAGATGATAAATGTGCTAAGAAAGAAATCAGAGAAACAACACCCTTTACAATTGCCACATATATAAGATACCTTGGGATAACGCTAACCAAAAAAATGAAAGACCTGTATCATAGGAATTTTGAGTCTTTAGCGAAAGAAATTAAAGAAGATACCAGAAAATGGAAAGATCTCCCATGTTCTTCGATAGACAGGATCAACATAGTGAAAATGGCAATCTTGCTAAAAGCAATCTACATATTCAATGCAATCCCTATCAAAATCCCAGCACAATTCTTCACAGACAGTGAACGAATAATTCTCAACTTTATATGGAAAAACAAAAGACCCAGCATAGCCAAAACAGCCCTGTACAATAAAGGTACTTCTGGGGGCATCACCGTCCCTGACTTCAACCTCTATTACAGAGCTATAGTCCTGAAAACAGCTTGGTATTGGAACAAAATAAACAGGTAGAACAATGGAATCCAGTTGAAAACCCTATATTAACCCACACAATTATGAACACCTGATTTTTTACTAAGAAGCTAAAGTTATACAATGGAATAAAGTATCTTCAACAAATGGTGTTGGAATAACTGGATGCTGGCATGTAGAAGACTGCAGATAGATCCATACCTATTCCCATGTACAAAATTTAAGTCCAAATGGATCAAAGACCTCAACATAAATCCAGCCACACTGACCTATTAGAAGAGAAAGTGAGAAATACCTTTGAACCAACTGGTACAGGAGACGTATACTTGAACATTACATCATTAGCACAGACACTGAGATCAACAATTAATAAATGGCACCTCCTGAAACTGAGAAGCTTCTGTAAGTCAAAAGACAGTCAGCAAAATAAAACAGCAGTCCACAGAATGGGAAAAGATATTCACATCTCCACATCCTTCAGAGGGCTGATCTACAAAATTTACAAAGAACTCAAGAAGCTAGTCTCCAAAACACCAAACAATCCAATTAAAAAGTGGCATACAGAACTAAATAGATAATTCTCAATAGAGGAATCTAAAATGCCTGAAAGACACATAAAGTGTTCAACATCCTTAGCCATCAGGGAAATGCAAATCAAAACAACTCTAAAATACTCCTGTCAGAATGGCCAAAATAAAAAACACCAATGACAGTTTGTGCTGGAGAGGATGTAGAGAAAGGGGAACACTCCAGTACTGCTGGTGGGAGAGGCAACTTGTACAGTCACTCTGGAAATAAATATGGCAATTCCTCAGGAAAATGGGAATGAGTCTACCACAAGATCCAGCAATTCCACTCATAGGCATATATCCAAAAGAAGCACATTCATACAACGAGGACATCTGTTCAACTATGTTCATAGCAGCATTACTTGTGCTATGAACCAGAACCTAGAAGCAACCTAGATACCCCTTAACTGAAGAATGGATAGAGAAAATGTTGTACATTTACACAATGGAGTACTACTCAGTGGAAAAAACAAATGGAATCTTGAAATTCACAGGCAAATGAATGGAACTAGAAGAAACCATCTTGAGTGAGGTAACCCTCTCACAAAAAGACAAACAGGGTATGTACTCACTCATATATGGATTTTAGACATAGAGCAACAAATTACCAGTCCACAATCCACACCACCAGAGAAGCTAGGAAATAAGGGGGATACTAAGAGATATACATGTTTCCCCAGAGTAGGGGAAAGAGACAAGATCTCCTGAGCAAATTTGGAGCATGAGGGGAGGGGAGAGAGAGCTAGGAGAATGAGAAGAAGAGAAGAGGAAAGGTTAGGAGGACATGAGGGAGCAGGAAGTTCCAGTTGGGGTAGAATATAGGAGAACAAGATGAGAGATACCATAATAGAGGGAGCCATTATAGGTTTAAAGAGAAATCAGGTGCCAGGGAAATGTCTGTGGATCTACCACGATGACACCAACTGACAATCTAAGCAACAGAGGAGAGGCTAGCTTAAATGCCCTCCCCTGATAATGAGATTGATGGATTAATTATATGCCATCCTATAGCCTTCACCCAGCAGCTCGTTGAAATGGAAGAAGACACCCACAGCTAAATACTAAACTGAACTGGAATCCAGTTACAAGGGGTAACTTGGTTCCTAGACTGATGGGAAGCCAGCATGGGACTGATCCAGACCCCATGAACGTGGGTGTCAGTGAGGAGACCTCGGAAGTCTATGGAGCCTTTTGTAGTAGATCAGTACCTATCTCTAGCATAGGAATAGACTTTGAGAGCCCATTCTACATAGAGGGATACTGAGCCTAAACACAAGGGGTTGGGCCTAGGTCCTATCCCAAAGGATATGAGAGACACTGAAGACCCCCTATGAAAGGACTCACCCTCCCTGGGGTGCAGAAAGTGTATGGGATAGGTAGGGTGTTAGTTGGGGGAGGGCAGGGGAGGAGGGGATTCATAGGGAACTGGGACTGACATGTAAAATAATCTTGTTTCTAATTTAAATAAAAAATGGAGAGAAAGAAAAAATAATTAAGCCACTATAAACATATATATATATATATGTATATATATATATATATATATGAATCATAATGCAAAATCTCTGTTTCCTGATGATTTTAAGTGACCTCTATTAAAGGGTAGCTTAATCCATTGAAGGGGTTATGACCTGCAGGTTGAGAACCACTGCTTTAAAGGAATGCAGTGTGCTGTTTGTTCTCTTCCTATTTCTCTTTTGCCTTCCTGCCATGGAGTGAGTAGTAACTTTCCTTCCTTCTTTATGGCGGGAAATTACCAATTCGGAGCCAGGTAGAAATACAAGGGATTTTAGTAGGGGAAAAGCCTTACTTACAGAGTGACCTAGCCAGCCGGTGGTCAGCAGTCTCTACAGCAAGCTGAAATCGAAACCCAAACCAGAATCGAGCCACCTGACCAACTCTCACTCGAAGTCACCCTGACCATGCCCTCGAAGGCGTGGTCAGGCACACCTTTAGCCAGCCCCTAAGCAGGCGTGGCTACAGCTTCCTCTACATTCCTGTTCCCTGCATGATGTGTTGTGATTCCTAACCATATGATGAAAGAATCAACCTCTCCCATCTCTGAGACAAAATATATGTTGATTATCTCAGATAGTCTAGTACATTAACAGAAAGAAAGCTGACTAAGACACTATTTGCATCACTATCTCAATAACTACTAAGAATCTCATCTGCTAGTGGAAGCACCAAGACACCAAGGACCCTTGCCTGGCCCCTTCCGGGGCCCAGCTTGCTTCGAGAGACCCTAGAGGCCCCCACCTGCAGCCATGTGGCAAGTACTTGGTGGAGAGATGATAAAGAAAGATAAGTGGAAGGGTTTGTGCACTGTGAAGAGAAGCAGAACTAGAGAAGTTAGAGTGGTGAGGAAAAGCCTACACAGCCACCTGAGACCAAGGAGATGTACTGGCCCATGGTGACATTGAGGGCCGTGTTCAGGTCTGGGTTGATATCTGCGGGTCATGTCACCATCAAAGACCATGTGATGTCCCCTGGTCTGGCCTGCTGCCTGGGGCCACGTTGATGACCATGGGTTGTGCAGAACTGGTTGTTCCCTTCACTCGTTATGTTATTCTGGAGAGCAGGCTTAGCCCCTAGCCGGCCGAAGCACTTGAGAGAGCAGGCCCTACAACTTGTCTGGGCAGAACAGCAGAGCTGTATCTGGTGGTGGAGGTGAGACCGCAAAGGTGTGAGCTTGGGATAGTTGACCCCACCTCTAGTCTGCTGGGTGGTGTCCGTGGCACAGGAGAGATGCCCCCATCCCTACCCCTTGCACTTAGGGCAGTCAGAAGACCTATCCCCGAGAGCCAGAGAAATGGTCCCATTCTTTGCTGGTTACCGCACTCAAGAGAATGGGAACTTGCCAGGACAGCACAGAAGAGCTAAGCCTGGTAGCATGGCTGTGGTTGAGTCAGAGGCCCGAGAGTATGAGCACAGGAGAGCTTGCCCTGGTGGTACTAGTGCAGGCAAGCTAGTTCTGAGGAAACGAGTGTGGGAGAGCAGACCCCAGCCTATGCAGTGTGGGAGAGATGGCCCTTGTGGCACAAGTGTAGGAGAGCAGGTGGGCAGACCAACTCAGCTATCACAGACCCAGTTGGCTTTCAGTTGGCCCACCCAACATCTACCACATCTAAGAATTGCTGGAGCATGCCATGGAACCAGTCCCCAAGACCCAAAGCTGCAGGATCTCCACAACACAGAGAAACAACAGGTTAGCCAATAGGAGTCCTGGTGAGGATCCAGTGATGGTAGTGTAGAAGAAGCCAGAGGCTGGTAACCAGACCAATAACTCATTTCAGTGAACATTTGCAAGGAAAGGTGACACACTGCAGCTCCCATTGTGAGAATTTTCTCCCTCTAATCTGCATTTTTATTTCTATTACCTTGTTTTTTCTTTTTTTTGGGGGGGGAGTGTTGCAAGGATGGAGGGCAGATACAGAGAGATGGGGCGATGAGTGGGATTGGGGTGCATGCTATAAAGTTCACAAAGAATCAATAAAAAGTTAAAAATAGAGAGTCTCATCTGGTATATAGAGACAGAGGTAGAGATTTTGGAGGAGAGAGATAAATACAGAGAGGTGTGTGTGAACAGGGAGAAAGACAGAAGGTGAGAGAGAGCTAGAGAGAGAAAAGGAGAGAGAGAAAGAAAAGGAGAGAGAGAGGGAGAGAGAGAAAAGGGGGTTTCAGATCAAATGTGATTTCCATTTGAGAATTTGAGCAGTTTTTTTTATTTTACTTTGAAATGATTTTAGACGTACAGAAAGCTGAAAATGTAACACAAAGATTTTTCACATATATCCACTTAGGTTTTCCAAATAAAATTTACATTTACTGTGTTTGCTTTGTCCTTGGGTCTCATTCTGTCTGTCTCATTGTATGTATGTCTACGTTTCTACACACTTGCTGGAACTGCTTGAGGGCTCAGTGTCCTACTTCTAAAGGTTTAGTATATTTATCCCAAACAATAATGTCCTTTTCTTTATCAAAGTGCAATAGTCAAATCAGGAGATGGTCATGTGTATTACCTAAATATGAGTTAATGCAGCCACATTTCTTTGCTGCTAAGAAAGCCCCAGGCTTAAGTTCCAGTCCTAAGAGTATCCATTCTGCATTTTGTGCTCATGTTCCATTAGCATACTTCAAATAATTACTTTTTGGCTAAGAGAAAATAGTTCCTGCTTTTCTTTCATAACAAGCATCAAACTTGTTTTGTTTACTGATCTTTCAGAACATAGGGCATCCATCAATATTTCAGAAGGTAATATATAGTCTTTTGATGTAGGTTTGTTTAATATGTTCTGAGGATTAAATTCCAGTAGCGCTGGTTAGGTAGGAACATCCAGAGGAAATGCTGTGTTCTCAGGGCAAATAAGACTGAATGGGAGCATTTGAAGAGGACCTTTACTTTGCTTTATGAAGAGAAATGTTTCCTATGTGAAGTACTTGACCACTAACTGTGGTCAGGCTTTGCAGCAGGCAGGAAGAAACAATCCAGGAAGAGACAACAATGAATCTCGGCTCAGCCTGATTTCATTGTAACTGGTACTGGACCAGGACTTCTAGAGACTGGCCCAGATCATTTTACTTTAGCCATATTTAAGCACAACATACTTTTTGAAAAATGTATTCAGGTAATAATTAACTCAGTTCCAAGTGCACAACAATTTAAGATATGTTTACATTGAGATTCCTTACAAACTACCTCTGGCTTCTTTTGCAAGAATGGGTGCTGTTGACCAAAATGTACTGCCCAAGATTTAGGGTCTAAGGAGCTGGACTGAAGTAAACATAGTGCTTGTATGTGTCAGGTTTGGTCTGGCCCTAAGATAACATAGAAGTCCCTTAGGCTGTTACAAAGCAATGCGACCTCATTCATAAGAATACGTTTTATGGTCTAAAAAACAATGCTCAATATTTAGGGAAATATTGAATAAGTAAAAAAGTAAATTCTGGAGATAGAGCAGAGCCTGTCTCATCCAACAGCAAAGGATCCCCAGGTTGTAAAACTATCTCATTCCTAGCATTCCAGGAAGAGCAGCTGTGCACCTCATTCCATTAAAGAGGCAAGCTGTGTTAGCAACTTTCCTGCTTTCTTCAGTTCCTATCTGTGTGCACAAGACCTTTTGCTCTTTACAATTAACTAGGATTCTGATGATAATTATGCTATTTTATCTCTGTGATAAAAAGATTCTATTCAAGTTCTCTTAGTCTTGTAAGTTTCTACCCTTACTCTTCTTCTAGGTCATATTTGTTTTGATGATTGAAACAATTTAAAAGCACCAGACATAAATGATACTGAAAACATATATAAACCTGTGAAGTTGATGGAGTTGGTGGATTTGAAGGCAAAATAGGACAGACAAGATTGGTCATTGAATTTGGCAATAAGAACTTTCACTTCTAGGCAATAAAAAGATTAAATTATGAGATTAGAAAACCCAAGATTAACATGAACATGGTGATGCTGAACTATACAATCCCCACTTTAAAATAATAATGGCTTATATCTGTAAAAAGCTACAACATTTGAAGTTTTTATAAGAAAAGTAGAGATAGGTAGGAGCAACATAGTAAAAATGGCAATCTTGCCAAAAACAATCTACAGATTCAATGAAATATCCATCAAAATACCAGCAAAATTCTTCACCGACCTTGAAAGAACAATACTCAACTTTACATGGAAAAACAAAAAGCCCAAAATAGCCAAAACAACCCTGTACAGTAAAGGAACTTCCAGAGGCATCACCATCCCTGATTTTAAGCTCTATTATAGAGCCTTAGTCCTGAAAACATCTTGGTATTGGCACAAAAATAGACAGACCAATGTAATCAAATTGAAAATTCTGATGTTAACCCACACACCTACAAACACTTGATTTTTGACAAAGAAGCTAAAATTATAGAATGGAAACAAGAAAGAATCTTCAACAAATGGTGCAGGCATAATTGGATGCTCTCATGCAGACGATTGCAGATAGATGGATATCTATTACTATGTACAAAACTTAAGTCCAAATGGATCAAAGACCTCAACACAAATCCACCCACAGTGAACCTCTTAGAAGAGAAAGTGGGAGGTACACTCAAATGAATTGATACAGGAGACTGCTTCCTGAACATAACACTAGTAGCACAGACACTGAGATCCACAATTAATAAATGGGACCCCCTGAAAGTAAGAAGCTTCTGTAAGGCAAAGGACACAGTCAACAAGACAAACCCCAAATATGACAGAGGGCTGATCTCCAAAATATACAATGAACTCAAGAAGCTAGTTACCAAAACACTAAATAATCCAAAAAAAAGTGGGATACAGAACTAAATAGACAATTCTCGAGACAGGAATCTAAAATGGCTGAAAGACACTTAAGAAAGAGTTCAACATCCTTAGCCATCAGGGAAATGCAAATTAAAACAACTCTGAGATACCACCTTGCTCCTGTCAGAATGGCTAAAATTAAAAGCACCAATGACAGTTTATTCCGGAGAGGATGTGGAGGAAGGGGAACTCCCACTGCTGGTGGGAGTGCAAACTTGTACAGCCATTTTTGAAAAGAGTATGACAGTTCCTTAAGAAAATGGCAGTCAGTCTACCTCAAAATCCAGCAATTCCACTCTTAGGCATATACCTAGAAGACTCACATTCATTTAAGAATGTGATACATCTGTTCAACTATGTTCATAGCAGCATTATTGTAATAGCCAGAAACTGGGAGTAACCTAGGTGCCTCTCAACTGAAGAATGGATAGAGAAAATGTGGTATATTTACACAATGTAGTACTACTCAGTAGAAACAAACAATGGAATCTTCAAATTTGCAGGCAAATGGAACTAGAAGAAACTATCCTGAGTGAGGTAACCTAGTCACAAAAAGACAAACAAGGTATGTACTCACTAATATGGATATTAGACATACCCAAGCTCCAGTATCTTGCACATTATAATCAATGTTGGCTGCATACAAACCCATTCTTCTAGCGGAGCTGATCTGATCTTTAAAGGAAAAAAGTATTCTTTTGCATATTGGGTTTGCATTTTCATAAGCTATTGTATATATAATTGATTATCTTGTTTCTGGATCTGTTACCTGGAATTCTACTGCCCTAGTTAACCATTGTAAGAAGTCCTGGAACTGTTCTGTAGATTCCTGTTCTATTCTGGTATAAGCTTCTAGGCGTTCTCCTGGCTCATGAACCTTATCCCAGGCATTTAATGCTACTTTCCTGCATAGGGACAGTATATCGTCATATTCAGCCTGAGCCTCTGGGTTAGCATAAATACCCTGACCAAGAAGCTTATCTAGAAGGGCTTCAAAACCTTCCTGTATGTCCTGACGCTCAAGGAGCTTTGCCTCTTCCCTTACTAATGCCTTCCACTGGATTTGGCACGAATTCTCAAGTACATCATTCTACCAATGATCTACCAATCATTCCCAATCTGTGGGTGTCACCTGTTAAAGGTTGCCCATGAATGTAATAGCTGTTTTACGTATGGGCTATGGATACCATATAAGACAACTGATTTTTTAATATTCTTAAGATCCTTCAGCTGTATAGGTTGCCATTCATAAGCCATCTGTCCATGAGGGTGTTTCTTAGAAGCTGGCTTTTCTACCATGGTTGCTGGGTAGACTAATGGTGTATGAGTGACAACCTTAGAAGAATAGTCATGATACCTGGGTGGAGTAGGTGCCTCAGATTGGAGTGATTCTGCCTCTGAGGCATCCCAATGATCTTGAAGCCTAGTAATGATATCCTCATGAAAAGTTTCAATCTCCTTAATCATAAACAATTCCAAGCATGTTAGTGAATCTTTAAATTGCTCTAACTGCTCCTCTACACATTTTTCTAGGCCTTTAATAGATCGTCCTTAGATAGCATCTGGATGGTATGGAAACTGTCTTCTAGGTATTGGAGTCTAGATTAGAGGTCATGATTTGCTGATTTTGGGTCCTCAGCAATTGACCTTATAGACCTATCTAATCTGTCAGGCCTGTTCTATAAATTATCTTCCAGACATTTGAATCTAGACTCAAATTTGTGATCTGCTACCTTAGATGCTTCAATAATTGATTGAATGGCATTGTCCAATTCTTCAACCCTATCCTGGGTATTTTGCACCTTTGCATCTAGTTTCTGGGTCACAGAGCCTATCTGAGTTTCTAGCTGGCTACAGGTATAATTTAGTTCATCACAGTCTTCTGACAGCCTAGCCTCCAATGCCTCAGACATGGAGGATCTCTCTGTGTTTATCTTATCTTAAATACGCTGCATCTCATCTTGGGTAACAGACAGCTCTGTCTTTAGTGTATTGGACACAGCCAAGCTTATCATCCAATTTCTGTTCTACTTGCTGCACAATTGTGGCCTGACCTAATCTGTTCTCCAAAACCTCATTGCGGTAAAGCTGTTATTTCCTGCAAGCAGGTGGTGAGGTTATTTCTGTCTCTGTTCCTGAGCACTCTGGCTTGTAATATTATTTGTACCAGCAAGCTAACTGCCATTATGTCATATAGACCGGTAATTAGCAGATTAGCATCCGCCTCAAACATTGAATTCATGTAATAAGCAAAAATATCACCAATTTTAGCAAGTGATAAATATTCCGCCATAATTTTACCTGAATTCTGCTCCATATGCAGTAACTATCTTTGATCAGCAGGTGGCCCAGGCGTTCAGCTACTTGGTGTGGCATTTGGCAGCGGTCGGTGGCAGCAGTGGAGAGAGGTCACAAAGCGGCTGTGCTTATCTTAGAGAGTATACAGCCTTGGGGCCTCAACCACTGAAAGAGATGCAGCTTTACTGCAGCAGCGGCCAGAGGAAGCCGCTGCGGAAAGCCGAGGCCTACTGGACTCTAGGCAGCTAGAAACTGTCTCCAAGCTGGGCAGATGGTTCTGAGTAGCTCAGTGGCAGTGGGTTGGCTGCTAGCTGGGAGCACCTGTGGAGAGAGGGCGCTTTCCCGGCCTAGTCTGCCATTGGGGGGGCAAGGGTGGGGGTAACCAGCAGGCTGTCCCAAATAGGGCCAAGGTCCCGCTCCTGACATCAGATAAAGTGGGAAATTACCAATACGTGCCAAGTAGAAAAATAAGGGTATTTAATAGGGAAAAGCCTTACTTACAGAGGACCTAGCCAGCCGGTGCGGCAAGTCTGTACAGGAAGCTGAAAGGCAAAAATGAAAGTGAAATGCAGTGCTGAACCTCTCACTCTACGTCACAGGCATGGTTAGGCAGACCTGTAGCCAGCCCCTAAGCAGGCATTGCTACAGGTTCCCCTACATGTCCTCTTTTATAACTCACTGAGTCCAAATAATGCTACCCACATGCCATGAGTGTAGGATCTTCCACTGTGCCACAAGCAACCTGTCACTGGCCAGCCCACAGTTAAAGGAACTTTCCCTTACTCAGCAATCATCACTACCAATAGTTCTTCATCTAGGAATGGAGCCTCTGGAGCTCTTCACCTTCTATGCTGAAAACTGGCTTGATCTGGTGGAGATAGTGATAATGCTGGACCTTGCATGGTGAAATTCTGACCTACCAGACAGCATGTACCCAATGCTATAATAGTGTTAGAACTGCTGATGGTGTTAAGTCTTCACTCTCCGGATTGGATTTGAGGCCTGGGACATGGGAACGAATTCTCACCTGGCACTGTATACATGGTTAAAACTCATGACTAAGGAAGGCACAAAGGGAATTTTTTATGTTATTTTACTAAAATATTCATGTTGTAAAACTGGCTTCTAAATACTGATGCTTATATCAATAGATTTGAGGTGCTCTCAATGTTGGTCAGAGAAAACTCTTTTGTTGTTGTTGTTAAATAAATTTTATTTAAATTAAAAACAATGTTATTTTACATAGCAATCACAGTTCCCTCTCTCTTCTATCCTCTCCCGCCCCCACCAATGCCCAAATCCCAACCCCCATCTACTCCCAGGGAGGGTAAGGCCCACTATGAGGGATCATCAAAGTCTGTCACATTATTTGGGGCATAACGCAGGCCCTCCCCCATTTATCTAGGCTGATTGAGTATCCCTCTATAGGAAATGGGCTTCCAAAGTTCATTCATGCACTAGGGATAAATGCTGGTTCCACTACCAAAGTTCCCATAGACTGCCCAGGTCTCCCAACTGACACCCATGTTCAGGGGACCTGGTTTGGTCCTATGCTGGTTCCCTGGCTATTAGACTGGGGTCCGGGAGGCTCCACATGCTCGGGTCAGCTGTTTCTGTGGGTTTCACCAGAATTGTCTTCATCCCTTTGCTCATCACTCTTTCCTCTCTGCAACTGGATTCCAAGTGTTCAGCTCAGAGCTTAACTATGAATCTCTGCTTCTGCTTCCATCAGCTACTGGATGAAGGCTCTAGGATGGCATTTAAGGTAATCATCAATCTCATTATAGAGGAAGGGCATTTAAGGTAGCCTCTTCACTATTGCTTAGATTGTTATATGGGGTCATCTTTGTAGATCTCTGGACATTTCCCTAGTGCCAGATTTCTCTTTAAACATATAATGGCTCCCTCTATTGTGGTATCCATTTTCTCACTCTCCTCTATTCTTCCCCCGCTCAATCTTCCTGTGCCCTCATGTCCTCCTCTCCCATCCTCTTCTCCCTTTCTATTTCTCTTTCTCTTAACACCCTCTTCCCTCCCCCATGCTCCCAATTATCTCAGGATATCTTGTCCATTGTAAAATTCTTAACAGTTCTAAGTCCAGAGATTAAGTGAAGGTGTGCTCAACTAGAAACAGGATATCTTTTTCTATGTAGTTTCCAAAGCCTGTCTAATACCCCCAAACAATTCTGTTTCCCATGGAGGGGGATAACATTTGTTCATTATATAGTAAAAGTACATCTAAAATGATTATTCAGTTTTAACTGCTGATTCAGAGGCCAGTGAGATGGCTCTGCAGGTAAAAGCACCTACTACAAAGTTCAAGGCCCTGAGGTTAATCCTCAAGACACATATATGGAAAGAAACAACCAACTCTGATAGATTTTCTTCTGACATCTACATATGGCATACATACACCGGCACACTAAAATAAATAAGTAAATTAATTAATAGAAATTAGCTGTGCATGTATGTGACAGAATTAAAGATATAGGGCATAATTTGAGAGATAGCAATCAAGGTGGAGGAACACATGGGAGGGTTGGAAGGACAGGGAAGGGAAAATGTAATTATATTTTAGTTTCAAAAATATAAAAATGTATTCAACTCTTTGGTTTGTTGATACTGTTGGGTGTGTACAATTTTTGGTACAGAATAGCACTATATTGTGTAACTATTGTTACAAATGCTGTTACTTCAGAAATGCCTGGACTATCTTTCCCTTGCTCCTAAATTCCCCTTGTCCCACCCATCTGATGGCATATCTCCTCAAATCTGGGAATGAAGCATAAATATCCATGTGCACAAAGTACTTCATTAGTGAATAGGCAATAAGAATCTGTGGTTCTTGCAGCCTTACTTGGACTATGATGTGATATTCTGTGAAAACCTGAGGTAAACAAAGTAGATGCCATGAAGCTTTGATCTCCAGGCATACATACACATCACCTCTTCTACTCAATTGTTTTGTCCACAGAGGACCATGCTGCTTCACTTTCCTTTTGTTATATAGAAGACTTTTTCACCTACTCTGTAAAAACAATTCTTGAACTCCAGATGCAGTCAACAGCTTACATTTTTAACAGAGAAATTCTTCCCAGAACCAAGATAGAGAAGCTTTTGACTATCAGGTTGATAGTGTAAATACTTTAGGTAAACAATTCACAACCATATATAATCTCACTCATTGCAGATATGTGTTTTCATGACTTTAGTACACCAAGCATAGCGCACATATTTGCTACATGTCAGTTTGCTACGTTTATTCAAAACTCCCTGTGCATTTTTTGTCCTAAAATATTTTCCATGTTACTAGATGCTGAAATTCCTCCCAGTGGATTTTTTCTCAAGGAGTGAATTAATGAGCCCTAGAAAGTGTCTAAGACAGATAGGAGTGTTGAAGACAAATCCACATTGACTGCACATATATAACCTACCAGATGCACTACATTAAATGTTTTGTTTTGTTTATGTTGTGTATCCTCATGAGAGTCTGGCAAGATAATCCTCCACTTTACAAATGAAGAATCTGAGCTCCAGGGAGTAAAGTTTGGAAGATTTCACAATATTGGTTGGTAAAGCTTCAGCTCCAGCTAGAACCTGCCTGCACTTTTCAAAACCCTGCTATCTAGTGCTCCTCAAATTCCATGGATTCATAAGACTTTCCACAGAATGTCTTCTGTGACATTTTATTGAACACAGATTTTTTTCATACCATACAATCTGATCTCTATTTCCCTCCCCTAAGTTTTTCCATATTCTCCACACCTCCCCAGCCACCCAAATCCACACCCTCTTTAGAAAATAACTGAACAAAAACAAACAAACAAAATAAAAAATTAAAATGCAAAAACAAAATGAACAAACAAAACACCTAAATGGGACAAAACAAACAAATAGGACAAAAAGAGCCAAAAGAAATACATATAGACACAGTTGGACACACTTGCACATACAGAAATCCCCAAAATTGCAAACCAGAAGTGAATGATCTATAAGGCTGAAAAATAAAAGCGTCCAGACAAAGCATTATGAGATTAAAAAAGACTCCAAAAGTAGCACTGAGTTATTTGGGGATTTCCATGGGGCCCCTATGGCCATGGTTATACTCAGTTGAGTATAACCCATTCCTGTCACTGCAGGTTTCATTTGCTGGAGAAATATGTCTAGCTGGGGATTTGTCTCCATTTGGTGATTTTATTTAGAGTTCTTTAATATGTGTTTATTTTTTAATTTTTTTCAACTTTTTTATTTGAATTAGAAACAGGATTGTTTTACATGACAATCCCAGTTCCCTTCTCCCACCCATCCTCCCCTATCACCCCCTAAACTAAAACCCTATCTATCACATATTCTTTCTGCTCCCCCTGGATGGTGAGACCCTCCATAGGGTGTCATCAGTGTCTATTGTATCCTTTGGGGTAGGGCATAGGCCCACCCCCATGTGTCTTGGCTCAGGGAGTATTCCTCTATATGGAATGGGCTCCCAACGTCCACACCTATGCTATGGATAAGTACTGAACTTCTACAGGAGGTCCTGTAGATTTCTGAGGTTTCCTCACAGAAACCCATGATCCTGGGGTCTGGATCAGTCCCATGCTGGTATTCTATCAGTTTATTTTAAGAAGGTTCTACTGGAGTAGGTTTTCATATGACCCTCAAACAGCCCTTACAAGCTATCTCTCGACATGTTCCCCCTTACCTCTTCCCTCCACCTCTACATTTAATACTCTGATTCTATTCTTTGTCCCTTCTCTCCATTCTTTTTCCCTGACATAAAGAGTATCCCCCCTGTTATTTATACTATACCTAACCTCTGTGGTTATTTAGATTGTAAAATTACTTTTAAAGGCTTAAGAGGTAAAATCCACATAGAAGTGAGAACATGTTTTAATTGTCTTTTGAGGTCTGGGATACTTCACTCAGGATTTTTTTCTCCAGTTCCATCCATTTACCTGAATACTTCAAGATTTTTTTTTTTTTCGGGAGGGGAGCTTTTTTTCTGCTGAGTAATACGCCATTGTGTAAATGCACCACATTCTTTAAAAAAATCTTTCATCCATTTAAGGACATCTGGGCTGTTTCCAATTACAGAATGTCATCTTAATCCACAAATAAATGATTATGTGTCTTCTGGACACATGAAGTCAGATGCACATATGAACTCATAGTTGTTGTGAAAACTCACAGCTGTTGTGACAACACCTATAAGGTCAAGCCAAATAAAATCTCACCATGAAGAAAGTGGGTGGGCTCAAAGTTTCTTACCTAGCAGAGTAACTTTTGACATTTAAATACTACTTGGAGAAACAAACTAGTTTTCTTTAACAGTGTAGACCCTGGTAAGTCAACCTTGTTCCAATAGAAGGCCATATATACATGAACATACAGAAACCATGAACTGAATGTGCTCTCTCTATCATCCTAACCAATTATTTTCAGTCATTTGCCAGTATTCTACTTTTCTGTTTTTTCCTTTTTTATTAACTTTTTTCATTTATATTAGAAACAATCTTATTTAACATATCCCAGTTCCCTCTACCTCCCATCTTCACATTCCCCCACCGACCACATATCCCACCCCCTTTCTGCTCCTCATATCCTTTGGGGAAGGGCCTAGGCACTCCCCCCTTATGTTTAGGCTGAGAGAGTATCCCCTATGGGGAATGAGCTTCCAAAGTCCATTTGTACAACAGGGATAAACAGTTATCCACTACCAGAGGCACTATAGACTGTGCAGGACTCTTAACTGACACCAAAGTTCAGGGGGCCTGGTTCGGTCCTATGCTGATTTCCCAGCTGTCAGTCTGGGGTCTATGAGCACCCCCTTGTTCAGGTCAGGTCAGCTGTTTCTGTAGATTTCACCAACCTTGTCTTGACCAGTTTGTTCATCACTCCTCCCTCTCCTCAACTGGATTCCAGGATTTCAGCTCAGTGTTTAGCTGTGGGTGTCTGCTTTTGCTTCTATCAGCTGCTGGATGAAGGCTTTAGGATGGCATTTAAGGCAGTCATCAAACTCATTATAGGGGAAGGGCATTTAAGGTAGCTTCTCCACTATTGCTTAGATTCATAGTTGGGGTCATCCTTGTGGATCTCTGAACATTTCCCTAGTGCCAGATTTCTCTCTAAACTCATAATGGCTCCCTCTTTTATGATATTTCTTCTCTTGCTCTCCTCTATTGATCCCCCAGCCTTAATCTTCCTGCTTTCTCTTTTCCCATTCTCTTCTCCTGCCTCTCCCTCCTCCTTGCTCTCAATTTGCTCAGGAGATCTTGATCCTTTCCCCTTGTCCAGGGGAACAATTATGTGTCTCTTAGGGTCCTCCTTGTTTGCTAGCTTCTCCAGGAAACCCCAAAGGGGGTCCTCAAGAAGGCCCCCCACTTCGAGAAAGGTCGGGTCATTCCAAGTAGCAGTGGGAGACAATCTCTCACAGGACAAATAGATAGTTCTTTGCCTATTTTGAAAAATGATACTGCTCTAGATGGTAGTTTGAATAGTGGTGAAGAATCAAGTGTGAATTGACAAAATGAGAAACGCATATTTTGGCAAGCTTCTACTAATGATAAAAGGCCTCAGTTGAAGGTGAAAATTAATAATAAAGTTATTTCTGGCTTAGTAGACACTGGGGCGGATATAACTATTATTACCCAAAAGTCTTGGCCTCAGAAATGGCCTCTTAGAGAGGGAAATGTACAATATTTAGGAATTGAGACTCTATCTAGAGTTCAACAAAGTGTTAACTCGCTGGTCTGCATTGGACTGGAAGGACAGAAAGGGATACTGAAACCATAGGTGCCAGATATAGCTATAAATCTCTGGGGTTGTGATCTCTTACAGCAATGGAATACTCAGATTAATATTCCTCCAATGTCGGATACAAATTATGTACAATCTTTAGATAGTAGAAAAGATCTGGTAAGAAGCTATGGAAAATGGTTACCAACCATCCATGCTGTACAGAAACTAGGTACAAATGATGGACCTTCAGAGGAGCCAAAGGCCCTGCCATTGAAGTGGCTTACAGATGAACCAGTTTGAGTAGGACAATGGCCTATGATCTCTGAGAAGCTAGAGGATTTAGAAAAGTTAGTACAGGAACAGCTAGATGCTGGACATATAGAGAAATCTACCAGTCCTTGAATTCTCCTGTATTTGTTATCAAAAAGAAGTCAGGTAAGTGGAGAATGCTGACAGACCTGAGAGCCATAAGTAAGGTAATTCAATCAATGGGATCTCTGCAACCTTGGATGCCATTACCTTCCTTAATACCTAAAGGATGGCCTACCATAGTCATTGATCTAAAAGACTGTTTTTTTCACAATACCTTTACAGGAAAATGATAGAGAAAAATTTGCAGTTACTGTACCAACTCTATAATTCACAGCCAGTTAGGAAATATCAGTGGAGAGTTTTGCCACAAGGAATGCTAAATAGTCCTACTTTGTGTCAGCACTTTGTACTGAAACCTTTGGAAATAATATGTAAGAAATTTTCACAATCTCTTGTTTATCATTACATGGATGACATTCTCTTATCAGATTCCAATAAAGAAACTTTGGAATATATGTTTGAAATGGTGAAGGAAGTTCTGCCTCGTTGGGGGTTACAGATTGTCCCAGAAAAGGTCAAAGAGGAGATTCTATTAACTATTTAGGTTACAAGATAGACTTGCAAAGAATCAGACCACAGAAGGTACAAATTAGGAGAGATCGTTATCAAACTCTTAATTCTCTTCAGAAATTATTAGGGGAAATTTCTCAATTACAGACGATTATTGGTGTAGAAGGACATGACTTAAAGCATTTAAAAATGGCCCTTAAAGGAGATAAGGACCTAAACAGTCAGAGAATATTATCTGCTGAGGCAGAAAAAGAGTTGCAATGGGTAGAAAGCAGAATATTGGATGCACTTGTAGATCGGATAATCATTGATTTAGACTGTATTCTGGTTATCTTGCCATCCAGAGAATACCCTTCTGGGATTCTGATGCAGAGGGAAGACACTATATCGGAGTGGATATTTCTGCCACATAAACAGAATAAAAAGTTAAAGACATATATAGAAAAGATTTCTGATTTGATTTTAAAGGGCAAATTAAGACTTTGTCTACTGACTGGAAAAGATCCAGCAGAAATTATAGTACCTTTAACTAATGAAGAAATTTCCTCCTTGTGGAAGGATAATGAATATTGGCAAATAGCTCTTACTGACTTTTTGGGAACAATTATCAACAATTGTCCCAAAACTGACAGAATTAAATTCATAAAAAAGACAGTCTGGATTCTTCCAGACAAACTCCCATTTCTGGAGTTCTTACCTTCTACACTCATGCCAACAAATCAGGTAAGGCAGGTTATAATTCAGGTGAGGTAAGTAAAGTAGTCCAAAGTCCATATACATCTGTACAGAAGGCAGAATTATATGCAATTCTCATGGTACTTATGGATTTTACAGAACCTCTTAATATAGTTACTGATTCTCAATATGCAAAGAGAGTCATGTTACACATTGAGACTGTAGAATTCGTTCCTGATAACATGGAATTAATTTCTCTGTTTTTACAATTACAGGAAACAGTCAGAAACAGAAGTAATCCTATATACATTACACATATCAGATCCCATACAGGTCTGCCAGGCCCACTAGCACAAGGCAATGATGAGGTTGATCGTTTATTAATTGGAAGTGTGCTATAAGCCTCAGAATTTCATAAGAAACATCATGTAAATAGCAAAGGTTTGAAAAGGGATTTCTCCATCACTTGGCAATAAGCCAAGGAGATAGTGAGAAACTTTCCTACTTGTTCCTTTTATAACCAAACTCCATTGCCAGCAGGTTGTAATCCTAAGGGCATTCGGAGAAATGAGGTTTGGCAGATGGATGTCTTTCACTTTGAAGAGCTTGGAAATTTGAAATATGTGCATCATACTATAGACACATTCTCAGGGTTCCAATGGGCTACTGCTCTTAACTCTGAAAAAGCTGATTCTGTTATTACACACCTGCTAGAGGTGATGGCAGTTATGGGTATACCTGCACAAATAAAACTGACAATGCTCCAGCATATGTCTCTACAAAATTGGAACAATTTTTCAAATATAATAACATAAAGCATGTTACTGGTAAACCACACAATCCTACGGGACAAGCAGTGATTGAGAGATCTAATAGAACACTTAAGGAGATGCTCAACAAACAGGCTTGGAAGACTAACCCCCCCAAACATAGGTTGCATAATGCTTTATTAACACTAAACTTTCTTAATGCCAATGAAAAAGGAGAAACAGCTGCAGAAAGACACTGGACTATGGAAAAAACTGCTGAACTGAATCAGCTGTTATACTTCAAAGATGTACTAACCTCTGTATGGAAACCAGGACATGTGTTATGTAGGGGTAGGGGTTTTGCATTGGTTTCCACAGGAGAAAAAAAACTTTCGATACCATCAAAGTTGATCAAGATTCAAGTTGAAAAGGAAAAACCTCTCGACAAGGAGAAATGACAGGTATTCTACTAAGGTATAAACTAAATAGAAACCTACCAAAGGAAAGGGAAGTGTTTTGCTTTTATCTTCACAGGAAAACTGAACTCCAGAAGGCAAAGGACACTCCATGGGTAGATACTTAAGAAGAGAAGGTAGCTATAACCATCAAACAAAAGGAATGTGCCATACGGTAAACTTATAGCTGTCTCTCAAAAAACTCTATTTCTCTTTTCTAGTCTCTATTCAATTAAACCAATGCTGGATTTAGAGGTGGATTTGGCTTTCCTCCTCTAAAATCCAAGCACATTATTTAACTAAACTTTAGTGTTTCTGTATTGTATCAAGAAGCTAATTGATGTAATACAGAATAAAAGAAGAATTTGGGGGACTGTCTTTGTCTTTTCTTGGATCTTTCTTTCAAGTTGTACACCCTCTCATAATTGTTATGCTCCCATAGTTGCCTTTCCCAGTATGTGTACATCACAAGCAAACATTTCTCTGCTGTTTATGTTTGAGTCCCACACAGATAATGTGGACTTATATGATTAGGTAAACTTTGATGTTAGAAGCATTATTATACAATTACTTATTTTAGTTCATATGGCTAACAGTCTTCATTGGCATTTAACTCCTATTTTGTGTCTATTTGTATTCAAATAATTACAGATAGGAGTTGAATTTCTTGTGGTGACTTTCTGCCTGTTAATACTGTTTAGTATAAGTTTCAAGTGTTAGAGAAAAAAGAGAGAAAGCAAAAAACAAAAATGTGCTGGAGACATTGTAATCAGCCATCTATGAAATATTTATGAGGTATGATTTTCCCTAAATGAAGGCCACAGTTATGATTAGATTAAAAAACATTACTTCTTCTGCAACTTCATTGTGGGCTTTCCCTGTGAGTATGTGTCAACAGCTCTTAGAGTTTTGTTCAGGTTCAGATGATTTTTCTTAATGTCTAAACACCATGTTCTATATATAAATAATGCTTCAAATAAAATGGAATGAACTGACCAGGATTTAAGGAAGGAACCAAAAATATAGGAGTTCTAGGAAGTGCTTATTCTTAGAGGAAGATATGGAGTATATTGGGAGATGCTAAGGTAGGCTCTATTGTAGTTTTTAAAAAAGGCTTCAATCGTCAGTCCCATTAGTGCAATAATTAGTGTAATAATTAGTGGTTTGATACCCATCAATTACATATTGGCATAGATGTCTTAGGAGTAATCAAACATTTTGTGGTTTGATTTAAGGCCTGCTTCCCAAGATGAAACACATACTTGGCTCCATTGTCAGAACCAAGAACCTGTGCTACACAGGCCATAAGCCCACTGTGAAAATCTATTGCTATTGTTCTACTAAAAGGACATAGTATTAAACTGACTTATAATCATATTCATTGGTTATTGAATCTCTTAATTTTCATCAGAGAAGCTTATTTTTCATTAATGACAATTAATGCAGAGACTTAGAACTGATCAGGGTGCAGAAAATAAGACTTCAGATTTCTCAGTCCCAAATGGGATATCTATGTCACAGCACTTCTTCCCAAATTTCAGGGTTCATTGTGGAAGAGAGGACAGAAAGATGGTAACAGCAGGAGTCAGTGCATGACAGTGCTCCTGACATGATAGTGTCATGTCAGGAAACAGTGTTCTTTGGACAGAACAAGGCATTTGAAAAGTAGACATGAACTCACAGTGATCATGTCAGCCCACATAAGACCCATGTATGTTCAAGCCAGACAAAATGCCATCAAGAAGAGATGCTCATGAAGTCTTATCCCATCTGAGTAACAACTGGCAGCTAATAGCTGCTGGGAGAGTGAGAGTTCATTTTCTTTAAGTGCATGGCTGGCCCCTTGGAAGTCAACCACACTCCAAGGGATGCTCACACACCCAAGTGTTCATAGTAGTACTCATTGGATATAGGTTTATTTAAAAAGCAAAATTAAAAAAGTCTAGAACATAAAGGAGGGTAGGCAACAGCAGATGGATTTTGGAGAAGATGGGGGAGTGTGAATATGATAAAAATATATATGAAATTCTCAAAGAATTAGTAATTTTTTAAAAAAGAATCTCATAGCTATTCAAATCAGTAAAGTAACAGAAATGAGTAAAGGATCAAATCAGAAATGTCAACTTTAACAATGAAAATTTAGTTTTGCTCTCCCCACTGCTGCCCCTGATTTTATGAATGATGGCTAATAGGATTTAAACATGAAATGCATGCTCAAGTGTGTGATGGTTGAACTCCAGTTGGTTTGGGGAGATTGTACAACCTCTAGGGGATGGAGCTTCACTGGGTAATGTCAGTCATATCTTACCAGATATTGCCCAGGTCTATCTACTTCTGGCCCACAGTTTTCATTCTTCCTGGTTGGTGCTGCCCTGTGACCTGACCACCATGAATCCAGTGACAACCTGGATTTTCCCACCCTAATACAATAGACTGCATTCCCTCATAAGCCAAAAACAATTTCTCTTTTAAGTCGCTTCTGTTTAGAAGAAAAGAAGTTGCCCTGTTTCAAAAGAAAAAAAATGAATAAAGACAATGGAAAACTGAGCCGTCAACTATTTACTGTGATAAACGTTTCCTTGCGATATTTAAGTCTTGGGACTGGTTTTCAGGATCAGTGTGGAAGAGTTTGGTGCTGTGCGCTAGAGAAACCCTAAAGTGTGGTAACCAGAGCCTAATGAGAGTCATTACTGACAGTGTAGAAACCCAGAAGCCAAAAGAAGAGAGGATGTTAAAGCCTGTGCTTATGTAGATTCAGAAGGGACCAAGAAGTCTAAGCAGAATTGGGTTGGGGGTTGGAGAAATGGCTAAGTGGTTAAGAGCAAATGCTTTCCTAGCAGGGGACCAGAACATGATTCTCTATAGTCATGTCAAGGAGCTCACAATTGCTAATAACTCCTGGTCCAGGGGTCATGGTGCCCCTTTTGGGCCTCGAGAAGTACTGAATTTATATGCACATGCC
The DNA here is from genome assembly GCF_003668045.3 of Cricetulus griseus. Lineage (NCBI taxonomy): Eukaryota > Metazoa > Chordata > Mammalia > Rodentia > Cricetidae > Cricetulus > Cricetulus griseus. The sequence continues at coordinate 26,732,275 of NW_023276807.1, forward strand.
ACCCAATTCTCTCTCTCTCTCTCTCTCTCTCTCTCTCTCTCTCTCTCTCTCTCTGTATATATATAATAAATTATACACATTACATATAAATATCCATGTGTATATATGTGTGTATAATTAAAGAAGATAAACCTCCAGAGTGCGGTTGGAAAATGGACACCTAGGGAAAGGATTTCCTTATTTCAGACACATAAGCAGTAGGCTGCTACAGCCATGAAAATACCTCAAGGAGGACAAAGTATGTCTCCATCTGGTGACAGAAGTTGTCATTGTCATTCATGTATCGCTGACCTTTGAAGCAGGTTCAAACAAAGAGTTATGGTATCAGGCAAACTTACATCAAGGTGCTGAGAAGCGTACAGGATAAGGTAATGTATCAGGGTCAGATTTTATTCATGGATCCCATGGATGATCTGCATGTCACTTCAGAAAGGTGAAGTCTAATTTCAATGACATCTCCAGGATGCTAGAAACATCTGCTAAAGAAATTTTCAGCTATTGGGGGAGTCAGCAACAGACATGGAGAGGCAGGCAAGGCTTCCCAGATCCATTAGAGCCCAGAGGATATAATAGGAGTCTCAGATTTTGGACATGGAGGCATAGTCTTTGGGGAATACATGCGTGTGTTCAGTTTCACTTTCATCTCATAATCTGTCATTTCCTTTCTTTGCCTCCTTATTGCATTTTGGATTGGGAGTTTTTACTCTGTGTCATGTGTATTTAAAGTTTATAATACTTTTTTTCTTTTTCTTTACAAAGGGAAATAGATAAAAGATTATTTGGGTCTGACAAGAAGCTTTGGATTTGTAACAATGTTGGAGCAAGTAAGACTTCCCAACATTTGAGGTTGTATTGAAAGCATTTTGCATTAAGAGATGGCCATTAGCTTGTGGGGTCTGGGGCTACAAAGTTATGGTTTGATTGTCAAGTATCCCAAATGCTATATGGGTTTAAAGAGTTGATCCCCCGACACCAGCTAAGACTCCAAGCAATAGTGGAGAAAGTGCCTGAACTGGCCTTCCCCTGTAATCAGATTGATGAACACCCTAATTGTCATCGTCCAGTACCTGATGCTAGAAGATGCAGAGCTCCACAACCAAGCACTGAGCTGAACTCCTGAAGTCCAGTTGAAGAGAGGGTGGAGGGATTTTATGAGCAAGTGTGGGGTGGGGAGTATCAAGTTAATGACAAGGAAATCCACAGAGACAGCTGACCCGAGCTTGTGGGAGCTCATGAACTCTGGATGGACACCTAGGGAGCTGGCATGGGACCCACCTAGGTCCTCTGCATCTGGGTGACAGTTGTGTAACTTGGTCTTTTGTGGTGCCCCTAGAAGTGGGACCAGGATCTGTCCCTGATGCATGAACTGGCTCCTTGGATCCTATTCCCTATGGTTGGATGCCTTGTTCAGCCATGAGGGGAGGAGCTTGGTCCTGACTCAACTTAATATGCCATGCTTTATTGATTCCCATGGGAGGCCTTACCCGACCTGAATGGAGATGGAGGAGGAATGGATGGGGGGCAGGCAGGTAGAAGGGAGGTGGGGAAGGGAACACGAGGAGAGGAGGAAAGGGAAACTCTAGTTGGTATGTAAAATAAATTTAAAAATGATGAGTAAAAATAATTTAAATAGTTAAAGAGTTGATACCCACCTGGTTTTGTAAGATTGTGGGGCTTAAGTACAAGGAACAGATCTGAAAATGTAGGTCATAAGTGTGAGCCCTTATAATTCAAAATGCAGCCCTGCTTTTAGTCATTACTCTTGCTTTTCCTGTTTCCTGGGTGGCAATCATGTAACAGGCAGCTGTGGTGTACTCTTGCCATCATAAACCACTGACCACTATGCCTTCCTAGATTTGGTGGACTATATTCTCTCAAACAATGTGCAAAATGAATCCTTCCTCTCTTACATTGCCCATTTTTAGGTCAGAGTGATGATAAAAATATCTATAAGTTGTGCATTACAAAAATCACAGAAATTGTTCAAATGAATTAGATACAGAATCAGAATAGTGCAAACATATTCAACTAGAATCCTTTGCAAATCATATTGTGTGGAAGTTCCTTCTAATGTCTTTAGAATGGTTATTATTTGGTATCTGCTTATCATGATAGAACTATAGGCATCATGAATATAAAAGTCAATTCAGAGGGAGGATTACTGGACAGGACACACACACACACACGCACGCACACACGCACGCACACGCTCATGCACAGGCACACACACATGTACACATGCACACACACACACACACACAAACTTCAAAAAGGACCTATTACACATAGTCACATATGACAAGAATAACGTATCCCAGTAGGGGAGAAATGAATTCTACAAAGTCAACTGGGTTGGTATGGATGGATTATGAATGAGTAAGTAATAAAAAATACATCCAAATAAGTAAAAAGGTCTGTATTTCCCACATGAAATTCATATGGCAAGCCCCATATGTTAGAAATTTACCAGCAAGAAAAAAAAAGAAGGGTGACAATATTCTGACAAGTCAGGCAAGTCCTCCACTTCTGTGTATAGAAAATACTACTGGGAAAGAGAACGATAAATATAAACATGGTTTTTCATTGTTTTTCCTTTTTTTAAATTTGGAAACAATCATTTTACATATCAACCCCCCACTCCCATCCTCCCATACACCCTAACAACTCCCCCAACCCACCCCCTACCCACTCTCCAAGGATGGTGAGGCCTTCCATGGGGGATTATTAAAGTCTGTCACATCATTTGTATATCTAGGATGAAATAATATCCTTCCATAGGGAATGGGTTCCCAAAGTCCATTTGTGCACTAGGGATAAATACATGTTCCACTGTTAGAGGTCTCATAGCTCGCCCAGGCCTCCTAACTGGCACCCACAAACAGAGGGTTTGGTTCAGTTCAATGCTGGTTCCCCAGCTTTACGACTGGGGTCCTTGTGCTCTCATTAGGCCAAGGTCAGCTGGCTCTGTAGGTTTCTCCAGTACAGTCTTGACTGCTTTGCCCATCCCTTCTCCCTCTCTACAACTGGATTCCAGAAGTATGGCTCAGTGTTTAGCTGTGGGTGCCTGCTTCTGCTTCCATCAGCTACTGGATGAAGACTGTTCAGGGGCCTGGTTTGGTCCTATGTTGGTTCTCCAGCTGCCACACTGGGGTCCATGAGTTTCCACTTTCTCAGGATAGCTGTTTCTTTAGGTTTTCCCAATGTGGTCTTGACCCCTTTGTTGGTCACTCCTTCCTCTCTGAAACTGGATTCCAAGAGTTGGGCTCAATGCTTAGCTGTGCATCTCTGATTCTGCTTCCATCAGCTACTGGATGAAGCCTCTAGGATGGCATTTAGGGTAGTCATCAATCTCATTATAGGGGAAGGCATTTAAGGTAGCCTCTCCACGATTGCTTAGGTTCCTATTTGGGGTCATCCTTGTGGATCTCTGTAGAATTTTTTAGTCCTAGATTTCTCTTCAAACATATAGTGTCTCTTCTTGCTCTCTATTCTTTTCCCCACTCAGTCTTCCTGATCTGTCATGTTCTCACCTGTCCCCTTCTCCCTTTCTGTTTCTCCTCCCTCCATGCTCCCAATTTGTTCAGGGGCTCTTGTCTTTTCCACTTCACTGGGGGAACCATGCATGTCTCTCTTGAACGGTTGTCCTTGTTTCTTGCTTCTTTGGAGGTGTGGATTGTAGGCTGGTAATCCTTTGCTCTATGTCTAATATCCATTTATGAGTGAGTACATACCATGTTTGTCTTTCTGTGACTGGATTACTTCACTCAGGTTTGGTTCTTCTAATTCCATACATTTGCCTGAGAATTTCAAGATTCCTTTGTTTTTAGAAACATGCCTTTTTATATAACAGCATGCAATTATCTATTCATGAATTTATTAGACATTTGACTTAGAAAAGAGAATAAGATACCATTAATGATTCTAAAGTATGGCTGGAGGTAGTTTATGTTGTAGACCCTCATTAATGTTAATACATGCATGAGGAGAATTGAGCTTGTTACTTAATTGTCAAAAATTTAAAATAAAATATAGTACTAGAAGTAATGCCTGTTAACATTTTGGCGGTATATACATTTCTAAGAAACACAGAAAATAATACTTATTTTTAAAAATAAAATAACTACATTTTACCTAATATATTTGGTTTTTCTATGTGAATAAATTTGTTTTTAGATTAAACTTATATCCTTAACATTTTCGTAAGTGTACAGTGTTCTGTTGCATGGGTTAATGCAAGTTACTTAAATATTTTTTTAAGATGTACTTTATTGAACCACATGTGTTTGAATCTGTCTATGGGTATGCATATATGTTGATGCAGGTGCCCATGAAGGTCAGAAGATGGTTTTGGATTCCCTGGAGCTATAATGACAGGTGTTTGTGAGCTGCCAAATGTGGGTCCTGGGAATTGAGTAAGAATCCTCTGTAAGAGCAGTGCCTTCTCTTTACCATTGAGCTGTCTCTTCATCTCCCTAACTGACTCTTTAAGGAGATTGTTTATGTATTACTGTTATTATTATTATTGCATTGTGAGTCTGTTTATGTGTGGTGCATGTCTTGGGTGTGTAGATTATTTATGCCATGACTCACATGTGCAGGCAAAAGGACAACTTCGTGGAGTCAGCTCTTTTCCTCTATGTGGCTAGAACATAGGTCTGGGACTGGTGGCGCGAACAACATCAAGTAAGTCATCAACTGGCCCTCTTGTTACATAACTAATTCTTAGTTTTGGATACAAAACTTGCTTCCTGACTTTGAAATAGTTTAAACATATAAGTTTTTGAGGTTAATATGAAATCTATGAATTTATCCTCAGCAGTTTATTTGTAATTAACTTTGTAATTCCAGAGACAAGGAATGTACCCGTTGTTAAAACTCCAATTTGTGCCTTGCTGTATGTCTCCAGAAGGGTTGCCATTCTTCTTCATGGCTCTGCATGGAGGTGCCTCCTTATAGCACAGTAAATGACTCCTGAGTTTCCCTGGCTGTGTGTGTACCTCCACTCATTCCTGCTATTCCTCAGCGTTATCTTCGTCTTCTTCCTTTACTTCCCACCTTGAAATTACCTGACAATTGTGCTGCTATGTCTCAGATTAGTATTGACATTTAATTACCCTTAGTGGATCCAAATACGTTTATTAACAATTTGTATCACAAATCATCTACTTATTGATGATTCATTCCAAGGCTGCAGTGTGTGTCTGAAATTATAAATAGTATAAAGTCATAATTTTTACATATATAATACATACTTATGAAAAACTAGTTCATAAATTGGCTTAGGAAAAGATGAACAAATATAACTAATATTGAAATAAAGCAATTACATGTTTTCCTTCTTCAGAATGTCATAGTAGATTTGTTCCTTTAGTAGTGTTACTTTTTTCTGTCCTGATTAAATTGACAACATCCTTCTTTTCACTTGGAGGAAGCTCCTCTAGCTTCTTCAGTGACAGAACTGATAGCACCACAGTTATATTCTGGGGCCATAACTAAAATATGTATGGTCTGAACAGAAGCACATCTCATAAAAGTCAGACTAGTAACAAAGATGGCTACTAAGTCACTACTGCAGAGGTAGGCCCAGAGAACATGGGCACACTGCTCAAGAGGCAGATTCTTGGGGGAGAGTGGGCAGAACTGTGGGACCTTTTAACATGCCACCCAGAAAGGAGAGCAGTTGACAATCTGTTAGCACTTTTTCTGACATTTTCCATTTCATGTTTTAGACTGCAGATGGATGTAAGTAAACAAAGGTTTAGAAAGCAAAACCCACCCCTATTGGGGCCACTGTCCTTGATTTGTGCAATGCACACTCCAGTTTTTTGACTTTTCTTTACCAGTATTGCCTGCATTTCATTGATTCAAGATAAGTTACATCAATGCCTAAATCCATTGAACATTGTGGCTTTCTCAATTTTAGCAGATTTCTAATAGCTTGGCTCAGGATTTTGAATCAGAGTCCACTGTCATTCCTGCATTACTAAACTGTTCTCATTGTGGTGAACAGTAGTCAAAACAGCCCGAAATAGGTAACACGTTAAAATGTCTATGAAAACTGAGAAACAAACTTGGTCTAGCAAACAGTAAAGAATAAAACTGAATCAGTAAGGTTATTTTTCCTTTCTTTATTTAAAGAATTTTAGACCTCAGAAGATGTGTCTCATGGTCTCATTTTAAAATGTGCTATATTTTCCAATTTTGAGTTTTCTAATGATGGTGGGAATGATACAGCTGGGGTGTCCATGACCTCAGGACCTGAGCTGAAGAGGAAATGAGTATCAGTAATCAAAGTGATTTGGGTTTATGGGTACTGATATCCAGGCTCACACACAGTATCTACGGATGTTCCATGATACAGGGAGGAACTGGAACCGGCTGCTTCACCAGCCCTTCAGTGAATCATTGTGTGACTCTGACTCCACTCGTGGGAATCATCACACTATATTGCGATTCTCTACCAGACTGAAATCTCAGAGTTTCACCTTTGATTTAGCTAGTAGAGCAAGATGGATATTCATATCCTTATAGACATGTCGCTATCCCACCCTTAATTTTTTTCCTCTTGGTGTTTGGTGTTAGGGTGAAGGGCGAAGGCCACATTTGAACATAAGTCAGGGTTTTTATTTTATGTGGGGGAAAGCCGGGGGCGTTTGTAGAACTTAAAACAGAAATCAAACCTTTAAAGGTCGGCAGTGTGTGTCTTGCTACTCATATTCTCTTCTGGCTTCTAACTTTCCTTAGGCTTAAAATATATCTGGAGTCCATGGTTCCTTTGTTCTTTGGAGAATTCATTTCTTATTCTTTCAAAAACACTGTTTTCTTTCTTTTTCTTTTTTTTTTTTAAAGGGCAGCAAACAAACACAATAAGGTTTTCTGTTGATCACAGTTTTGGAAGCTTGCTGCTTACAACTCTACAGAAAAAGTTAGGCTGCTCTCATTTCTGTGTGCTTTTCTCTGTAGAATCCACACTAGGTTTATGACATTTTCACTGGTCAGAGGCATCCAGTCAGGGCCCAGTTTGCTTACAAGGAAACTAGGAAATAATGGGGCAGAAGAAGTGATTGTTAACTTACTCTGAAATGAAGGCCGGTGAGACGTTCCATATGGAAGGAATGCTAATGAATGATCCCCAGTATTTTCTTCTGGAAATCTAGCTACAAAGTTTGGCATCAAATTTGTTTGCTACCTGGTACCTGTTCTTGTTTATATCAGTATAATACTTAGGGACTCGAAGCTTGTTGCTATGCTCATTAAATTTTTTTTGAATGCCAAGAATGTTGGAATGAAATCTATATTGTATTAAAAATCTAATATAAAAATCCAAATAATGCTTCTTAAAATTTTCCATATATATATATATATATATAAACTTGTTCTTTATAAAATTATTTTACATCTGTATGTAAAAAGCATAAATATCCCTGGCTATTATAAGGTAAAACATTTTGTCTAATGAGGAGACTTCATTTTCTATATTAAAAAAGCTTTATAATTTATAGTTAGATAATGAACCTTGGTTACTTGAAGTTTGGACTGCATTGAATTGTTAGGAGTGATGCAGGTTTCTTACTATGTACATTGATCACTTTTGCTTCTCTTGCCTAAGGATTCCTTTATCTTTTCCCCTACATAACTAGTATTAGTCTTGTTCACAGTTTACGATTTTGACTTCCCATTAATTCATTCATGGCAGGTATATGTTGGATAAAGACTGAATCCAAGTAGACAAGTCCTTTATCAACCTTGAGCTCACAATCCAAAGAAATCTTTGTTACTCTAGCATTACAACTACTTGGACTGAATTGGACAGAATTTCTCACCTTCTGTATTTCTTTTAGATACCCAAATGGATTAAATGTTTATCATAGTTATCTCTCTACTTTTTCATGCACTGAACATTTATCAAATGAGGTGAGAAAATCTAACTCAAACAGGATATAAAATATCAAACTTATTTTGAGAAAGCTTATAATGAAGCCAAGCACAGTGCTTCACCTGTAATTCCATCATTAGACACTCATTCCACAATATTTACATGGAAAAAGGCAGAAACCACCTTGAGCCAAGTTTGCTGGAGGCTGGTCCCTAGAAAATCCTAAGATTTACAAGGAAAATCAGAAAAAATCTCAAGATTTTGGGACAGGAAAGGGGTTGAATGGGCGACACCTTATTTTAATTTCAAGCTGGTCTTAAGGAAATGGAAGTACAAAGTTAGTTCAATCATGCAGCTCATTGTACTTCTAGAGGGGAATGTTGTACTCTTATTCAATGGGCTCCTTTTAGTTTTAGATGTGCTCTGTGGATATATTTGTTTAGTTTAGTTTTTATATATTATAATGAGGGAGAAGGGAGAGAAACAAACACACACACACACACACACAGAGAGAGAGAGAGAGAGAGAGAGAGAGAGAGACAGACAGACAGACAGACAGACAGAGACGAGACAGAGACAGAGACAGAGACAGAGACAGAGAGAATATGTGGAGGTCAAAGGACGACTTTTTGGCATTCTGAGAATGAGACTCAGGCTGCCAGGCTTTTGTGAAAGGTGGTCTCACACACTGTGCCATTATATGAACCAGGTCATAAGCGACCATTCCATGTATATATGTGTCTCACACTGAGGCTGTGTCTCACACCATATGTGAGACACATATACATATGTGTCTCACACCATGTATCAGGTGGTGTCACACAGCAGCCATCCCGTGTATAGAGGTCTCTCACACTGAGCCGTCCCATGTGTCATGTGGTCTCATACAGTAAGCCATTCCATCAACACTGGATTTATTGTTTAACCTATGAGAATAAATAAAAATACCCTACACATTTATTAAACATTTATTAAATAATTTTACCAGATGATAAGCTCATTTTAGTTACTTAATTTTAAAATAAGAAATACCCCATCTGAGCAAATTCTTGTATTTGCTAATTCCTAAGTAGTATAATATTTTATCCTGTATAGGTTTTCTTTGTGACATTGACATATTCTGATAAAATTTCACTTATTACATTTAAACACAGCCAGTCTTTTATAACTACTCTATATTTACTGTCAGTTTTATACTTGTTTTCATTTAAAGATTATTTATTTATGTATGTATGTATTTATATGTGTGTGTATGTGTGTGTGTGTGTGTGGTGTGTTTAAGCTTGTAGGTCTGTCACCTGCCATATGTGTGCAGATGCCTGCAGAGGCCAGAAGAGAGCTGGATATAGACAGTTAGGAGGCTCCTGACTTAGGTGCTAGGACCCAAACTCAGTCTTCTCCCAGTACAGCAAGGGCTCTTGACTGTTGACTCCATTCTTCAGTCCCTATACTTGTTTTTGTTCAGACAAAAACATGACTGCTTCTTCCAAAAAATTCTAAATGACTGTAACAGCAACAGAATGCCAAGAGCATTAAAAAGTAAACTATTTGGTGGTTGGAGAAGCCATTGATGTAAAGTTTTGGGACTCTGGAAACATTTAATTATATTCCTGTTTTGTTCAGATGGGGTCTTACAATGTATTCCTGGCTGGTTGGGAACTCTGCAAGGTCCACCTACCTTTGTTTCCTGAGTGCTGGATTGAAAACAGTTGCTGCTTCTATTTGGATCACAACCTGAAACCTGCAGCAGGGCAGAGAGGAGGAACTGGATGGAGAGGAATTCAACAGGTAAGGGAGTGTTGGTGACTTGGTTTGGGAAACTTCGATGCTAAATGTAGAGTTTAAATTTTCACAGCTAAACTATGTCTTCATCTACAACACATGTAGTGTCAGTCAATGGAACATCTGTGGTCTGAGTCAGGGTAGCAGCCCTTTATTATTTAATCAGAAATATGATTGGATTTTCCGAAACAGTAAAGTTTGCCTTAGGGTTTACCATTAATTAATCGTCTCTAAATATTAACTGACATTCATTCTAGGGTGTGAACAAAACTCTCCTCCAGGGCACATCCTCTGTGGAAAACCTAACATTTCCATGCTGAAAGCTGAAAGAATGACATATTTTTTAAAATGTGGCTGGCGAGTACAGAGGAAGAGCAAAGACCAGGACTGGAGACAGGGGACCCAGGAGAAATGGCTCCATTAATTGGGGGGTGGATCGCTAGAGATTAGCTCCCTACTGGTTTCGAAAGACATTAAATCAAAGAAGGAAAGGTGGACTGGACAGCAGGTTGGCTGAGGAAACTTCTTGGTTTAGAGGTCTGTGTGCCCAAGTGTCACAGAGTGATGCCAGGTAGCACTCTCATGAGAACTTTCTGGCACCACGGCGTCTCCTCCACAGGGAGAGCTCTGTCTGAAATAGGAACAGCTCATGGTCTTGGGCTACAGAAACAGGTTTAATGAGGCCTTTACCTCTAGGTCAACTTACAAAGTAATGGAAAGTATCTTACATTAAAAACTGTCTTGGAAAACCAAAACCAAACCAAACCAAAATAAACAACCAAACTCAATAGTAATGTTAGCTCATGGTAGTTTCTTTTTTATTCTTTAAATTAGAAACAAGCTTTTTTTACATGTCAATCCCAGTTCCTTCTCCCTCCCCTCCTCACCTGTCCTCCACCGACCCCCATCCCCTTTCTGCTCCCCAGGAAGGGTGAGGCCTTCCATGAGGGATCTTAAAAGTCTGTCATTTCATTTGGAGCAGGGCCTACGCCTTCCACCCCCTTGTCTCTAGGCTGAGACAGTATCTCTTTATGTGTAGTGGGCTCCCAATGTCCCTTCATGTACTAGGGATAAATACTGATCCACTACTGGAGGCCCCATAATTTTTTTTGATTTTTTTTTATTAGTTCAAATTAGGAACAAGCTTGTTTCACATAACAATCCCTTCTCCCACTCCCTCTCCCTCTCCCTCTCCCTCCCCTCACCCCACACCTCCTCTTCCACCCCGACCTACCCCCCCCATCTACCCTCCACTCCCCAGGCAGGGTTGGACCCTCAACAGAGGCTCCTCAAAGTCCACCACATTATCCTGGGCCAGATCTAGACCCTTCCACATGTGTCCAGGCCAACACATGGGATGGGCTCTCAAATCCCTTCTTATACCAGGGGAAAATACTAATACACTACCAGGGGCCCCATAGAGTGCAGAGGCCTTCTCATTGACATCCATGTTCATGGGTCTGGATCAGTCCTGTACTGGCCTCCTAGACAGTAGTCTGGGGTCGATGTGTTCCACCTTGTTCAGGCCAGCTTTTTCTGTGGGTTTCACCAGCCTGGTACCGACCTCTTTGATCTTCATTCCCTCTCTGCAACTAAGTTCCAGAGTTCAGATCAGTGTGTATCTGTGGATGTCTGCCTCTGCTTCCATCAGCCACTGGATGAGGGCTCTAGGATGACATAAAAAGTAGTCATCAATCTCATTTTAGGAGAAGGGCATTTAGGTTATCCTCTCCACTGTTGCCTGGATTGTCAGACCTCCAAATTAACCAGACCTCCAAACTGACATCCTTGTTCAGGGGATCTGGAGCAGTCCTATGCTGGTTTCCCCCATGCTACATGCTTCCCCACAAGGATTTTTTCTTTTTTTAAATTGATGCTGCTCTGAAGAAATTATTCAAACAGGACTTTTCCTCCTGCTTTGAAAACTGAGATGATCTAGGTCAAGCTAATTATCCATTTGCTCTGAAAACATCTGGATACAGTGCATAAGACTGTAAAGCAATTGCTACCTTTTCATTAATTACTTTAGGAAGTTTGTTTATAGCTACATGCTATTCTGACAAATCTTGTGTTTATCTAGGTAAATAGCTTTTAAAATAGCATAATGGACTGACTTCCTGGACCTCAGACAATCAGGTGAAGAGATAGTTCATCAAGACTTGTGTCCACAACTTTGCCTCTTTCCACCTACCAATATCCAAATGCTGTGCCAAGAACCTCACTCAGCCATGACCACTGTTTTCTCAAGAGACCATCTGAGATTACTTGAGCCCAGGTGGCCAGATTTACAAAGTGTTTCAATGACTCTCCTGTTTTGAGATGTTATGAGGATGCTACCATGAAAGCATCCTTGAGTGGTAGTCAATTTCCGAGATACTGCTTCCTTTCACCTATCCAGCTTTGTGAGTTTTATGGAGAAGAGACAGATCCAGCATTTGAGACAACAATATGGATATTTTCAAGGTGTTGTTCACATTTTATATTTTAGACTTAGGGACATGATATATTTGTGTAGTTAATTAAACAGCACGCAACCTGTGTGGATAGCACAGCAGGGATACAGGATTTGGAAGGGGAAGTTTCTGAGATAATTAGAAAACAAGTGATATAGATGGACAGGATGTCAATAGTCCATCTCTCTTGATACTGATGCCCATGCATTGAAAGGGAATGTGCCTCTCCTTGTATTTTCAAGTCTCCTTGAGGTTTCAGTTAAGATAGACAGAGGACACAGTGGGGCTGTTCATCTTATTCAGTCTTCTATAAGGGCCCCTGGTAATGACCAACAATCAAATAATTGCATAAGTTGGTTGCAGAAGACAGTTTGTGAATAATAACTCTGTACCTTAAATTTTTCAGAACTTGGAATTCTTATTTCTGAATCTTAACAAAAGGTTCCAGTTCTCCTATCACATGTACTTTATTTCCATCTGTCTTAGTTTTTCATCAAATCACACTTGCATTTTATGTGTTTGTGAATATAATGGTTTTCCTTCAGATGTCTATTGTCTTACTAGTTCTATCCTACTGCCATTAACAGCTTTGCCCAGACTGCCAGCTGCCTTTCTCTTTCACCCTTCATCCAGTCCTAGAGGGCTCCTAGTGACATCTTCTCTACCTCCTTTCTGCCAATGCCAATTTCACCCCCTACTAGAAGAGAATAACTGCCACACAACCATGTGGTCTCTAGTCTCATCTGAGCCCTTGAAATTGCATTAGAAACATCTCATAGTTTTTGTAAGCACTGCCTCACTTCCCCATAGCTAAGTTTTAAAAATTGTCTCTTGCTTTCTGCAGGATACCTGCCCTTTATTTTCCTTTCACTGGAAGCATTATAAAACAAAAAAGTAGGGGTGACTGGGTAAGAAATGTCTTAGCTCACTCCGCTGAAGTCAATTATATACACCCACGCTATCATCTCTTATTCCTCTGAAATAGTGAGAAGGGACTGCTGTCCTGAGACTGGCCCTTTACCAGTGTTCTCACACCAATCTATTCCAACCTATTTGTGTCTGGGTGCGTGTTCTTAATGCTGAATCTCTATCCCTGTTTCTATTGGCTCCTTGAATCAACATTTAAATGTGCACAGCTATTTTCAGTCTTAAATGAAAAAAAAAGATCCATTTACATATCTTCTTTTCCTTCCCCTGTAGCCCTAACCATTTTTTTCTCCATTTGTCCAGGATAATGTCCTTGAACTGAACCTGATATTAGCTTCCTAGCTTTTCTTAGGGTCCTTCTCTCTGAAGTGTCATGGAAATCATTAGTGCTACAGAGGACTAATTAGCTGTTTATAACTTTATAACTCTTATTTGTTGCTATTTCTTTTATTTTCTCCATTTGTTACTGTATTATGGCAATCTCAGAGAAGAGAAAGAGTGAGATCTCTGTGCAAGGCAATATTCAATACGTAATACAGTATATCATGGAGTGTACGGGCAGAAGAACACAATGGAAATATTTTTGAGTAAGACACTCATTTCCCATAGATTTCATAGAGGAGCAGGAAGAAAGAAAACATGATGGCATGGTGTTGTTGGGAAAGCTCTTGAGTGCCACTGTAATGAACTACGACCTTATTGTGCAGTGTCTAGGACCCATAGTGACTATTGGCAAGTAGGATGCTACACATTGGGGTAAGGTGATGATCACTGAACTGCCACTGTGCATAGCTGTTCCTATACTGTGATATTGGTATCAGGATCAAATTCATGGACCCTTAGGAGACGGCAGTAAAAGAATAATGCTGTTATGGCATTTAAGTAGGCTAGGAATTCAAGTGGGGCTCCAGGAAGACATGGAAAGAATCTGGAGCAGCCTTGCTCCAAGGGCAGTACAGATGAGATGCAACTAGTTATTTATTTCTATGTCCAGACATTCTATGTCTGGACAAACAACTGTCCTCAAGATATTCATGTTTGCTTTTCTTTTTTATTGCTTTTAAGGATTTCCTTGTACTTCATTTCTACAAGTTTCATTTTATCTTACATTTAAGCTGTCATCATACATAGATGATACTGTTTCATTGCACTGATGGGTCTTTTTGTGACTAGTGGGGAAGGCACTTTTTTTTTTGGTTTCCTTTTGACAGTTGGCTCGCAATTTTTTTCTGTATATGCTGAATTGCTTTCTTGCTCTTGCAAATATATTCAGCATCACAGTTCTTCTTTATGACAGACAGAAAAGGCCTTGGCAGATTCCAACCTCAGGAAGAAATTATGTCTGTCTCTATAGTACTGTCAAGAGACTCATGTATGCATGCCAAGAGACACCCTTGTTTTCACAGTGCACTTCCAGCAAATCAAGGATATATGATGTGATATTCTTTGATGTTGTTTTACACTATTGATCATTGTGTATTTAGCTGGCTGTTAAAGAGTTAGATTGAGCTTGGATTCTGTATGCCGTTTGTGCAATTTCACAGATATATTCTAAGGTCAAATCTAAGGGTTGTGACTTAAATTTGATTAGTACCTGAAAAGGATATATATATATATATATATATATATATATATATATATATATATATATATGGTGTTTGCACTCTTTCACATAGGTAAGTACATGAAAACTAAAATGATTTACAGTTTTTAAAGAGACTTGGGAGATTGTTCAGTAGTTAAGAGTACCCCCAGAGAACTCTAGCTTAGTTCCTAGCACCAATATCCTGTGGCTTTTAACTGCCTGAGACTCCAGCTCCAGAAGGATGCTACACTGAGGGCAACTGCACTCATATGCACAGACTTCACACAGGTACATCCACAGAACTTAAATAAATCTGCAAGTGTATATCCATCTTGTTTTTATTTTGGTTGTTTTATTAGGAGATCTTGATCCTCATTTGGTGCTCCTGCCATCATCAATAGCAATTCGTCATGATTACAGAAAGATAGTCAGCACACTCTTATTTCTAAGAATGCAGTATTTCTTTAAAGTTCCTTCAAAGTTCAGTTTTACAAACTAAATCCTCTAACATAGGATGAATGTGTACACTAATATGATATACATTATATTCAGCGTTTTCATAATTTCCATAGAATGTTAATTCCTGCTACCTCCTTGAAGGTGAGACTAAATCTTTGTTACTATCAACTCTACACTTCGTAGACCACACAGACAACAATTTTTGACAGTTGCACAGTCACAATAATAATTGATATGATAGAATCCAATGGAGTTCATGTTTTTCAGTGATTCTCTTAACTAATGTGTATTGAGGGTTTTGAAATTATATGTACACACACATGCACACCCACCTGAACACAGACACGTGCATACAGATGGTGAATTCCAAACCAAGACCACATATAGTCAATTCGTAGTGTGTAGTTGTTATAATGCTGTTTTAAAATTTTGGGGGATAACCAACTGAATAATATCACTTTTACTCACATTAGGAGAAATTCTAATAATCTACAATAATCTACATTGCTCTAAGCCAAGACTGTTTACACTCAGGTAAGAAGTAATTGTTATTCAGCTCTTAGCCCTCACTTCAGAATGGTCTTATCTGTTTGTCTAGTGAAGGACACACAAGAATTTCTCTAGGACTAATGAGATGGAACAGTAAGTAGGTAAAGGTGACTGCTGTCAAGCCAGTAGACCTGAGTTCAATTCCTGGAACTGACATGATAGAAGAAGAGAACCTGCTTACACGGATTATCTTCTGATCTCATGCATACACCACATGTAAATCCACACATTCACACTCCCATACATATACAAAAGAGTACATGTAATAAAACGTTTACAGAATTCCCCTAGCTACTTGTTTTAGATCCTTATTGTCATGGTATCACAGATCACATTTTGTTTTGAGTTTTGCTTAGATATTTCTACATTGGGTCAGTTTTCTCCTGAGAGACATCTGAGTAAAGACTATTATTCTAAAGCACTCAGAGCAGTGGCCCTTAGAGGATGCTCCCAGGTCAACATTACTGACATGATCAGGGACTTGTGAAGAGTTACATAGTCTGGATACACCCCGGGCTTATGGAAGGAGATAAAACTGAGTAGAAATCTCTTTTAGGTAAGTCTTCCAAGGTGAAGTTAAGGAAGCTTGGGAACTGTGTATCTTATAAAGACAGTCACATAAGTTTGGTTTCTGTTTTCACCTTTCTACTGACCCATGGGCAACTTTGAGTTTCAGCTTTCTCACAAATGAAAGAAACTTTATTTCTTTGTAAGACTATAGACTGGAGACCATTTTAAATGAGTGTGGCTGCCTTCCAAATACAACCACTAATCAGAGTGTTTCTCCAGTTTGTTGTAATTGTGGGGAAGGGTACCATTCTAATTTTCTTCCATGGCTTCATCGTTTAAATTAAGATAAACATAAGCTGATATGGTAAGAAATTTGTTCTAGCACTCTAATATCTTTTTACCATTGGGATTCAAATCAGCATACCTATGTGAAACTACAGGAGCAATTTCTGGCTCCTTCCTTCATGTCCAAGTCATTCTGGGAAGGATGACTGCCAGGTGGAAATCTTTATCATCCTCCCTACACCTTAGCTGGAAAATCTGAGGACGTCTGTAGCATATGATAAGCATTTGAGATCTTATGGGGGTTGCATAAGAGCCATATGAGTTTAGCACTTATAAACTCAAATGCCTAAACTGAATTGTAATGCATAAGCTCAAGCTTTCATATATTTTCTAAAAACAAAGCTATTAGATGCCATTTAGACTCAAAATCTTTGAGCCTGCAAATAACTCGGTCCTCCTTCCTCCCAGTGCTCCCTGACTCTTGAACCATATCTTTTTCTTAGCTTTATTTGCAATGTTTTAAACCGACCATTTCTTCTATAGTCTCCATGTTACTGTTCTTAACTTTAAACTCCAGGTTTGAGCCTTTAGTAAATTATGTTTCTGATATAATGATTACTTAATGGTGGCTGGTAACATTCTTAAATCTCAACAAGGGACACAAAAGTTTCTAAAAAGAGAACATGTGCTCTGAACTATTTTTAATAACTAAAATTTGTGTTATAATAAATTCCATTACACATAATTAGAAAGGCAGAAAGGCATAGTTTATTCTTCTTTGGAGAATGCCTCTGGAAATTGAATCTATTTGCAGAGATAAATTTAGTGAAGATTTTAATTGACTCTCTCCATATTGTACCAATAGCATATTGGAATTCATGATTTCAGTGTCTGAGACTGTCAGTCTGTCACTTTTTTTTTCAAACCAAATATTATTTTCAAGACGAAAAACCATCTGAGACCCGAACTAAAACAGGATTGCAACATTGTGTTCCCATTTGTGAAAATAATCTTACCCTGCTTTTGCTCATCTGGGTTTGGTAAGGCTGCTGTAGCAAACTTCTTACTCTGTTACTTGCGAAAAACATGGACAACTGCTTAACTTTATCTAAACTCATACATTATTGAGTTGATAAATCATAGTGGCTTTGAAAAATCCAATATGCTCCAGCTGCCTCATATGCAAATTAAGTGCATGCACCCAAACTCTTTATGGAAATTTTAGTGGTTAAAAATATTACACACAATCACAATCCAGTGTTATTTTTGCATTTCCTCTGGAAAAATTTACCAGAATGTAGACTATTTAAAAAAAATGGATTTCAAGTTTTGTAATTTCTAAATTTTGTTTTATTTTAAAGAAAGTAACACCTCTCCCCGTGAATGTGTGTATAAATAATTATAAGTATTTATCTCTCTCTCTCTCTCTTTATATATATACATACATATATATATATGATCTGTACAGATATAAACACACATATATAACCAGCTCTTCTTATTAGCTATAGTTGAGCCATTTGAAGTCCTGGTGAGCACTATATTACTGAATACTGGACTGTTGCTTCATCTGTATTCAGGATTAGATTTTTGTGAACCTCTCTGGTCATATTCTTTTTGCTGACAAATCAATATATTACCTTGTTTTGTTCTGTGATTCTGCTTATAGACAATGTATTTAATTTATTGCTGATGCATAAACATTGAATGTATGGCATTCAATTCAACAACAGTCAATACCTTAAGATGAAATATACCTTCTCAGTATATCAAGTCACTAACATTAAATTTATGTCCAATGTCCATAGAGAACTTTTGCTGGAACTGTAGGTTTTAATGCCAACTTTTCCTCTGTGAGGAAAATTAAAGCTCTCTATGACTGTGAAACACCTAAAGCTCTTTACTGCTAAGTTCTGGATCATTTTAAACAGAAATAGCTATAATGCAAACCAAGAGACTATGAGAAATATGATACTCAATAGACCATGAAATGAATTCTTTGTAAATTGAAAACTGAAATAAGTATGTAGAGGACAACACTATTGAAACAAACTGGAAACATGTAAGTTTGGGAATTAAGTTATCTTTTGCCACTGTTCACAGCCCATGGATGAGCATGAAAGTCATATTGAGTATTTATTAACTTTGAAATATTAAGTATATTTAGAAGCATGTTAGTCAAACAACACAGAATCTGTAAGATATTGAATATGTATTTAGTGATAAAGATAATTAAGTATACATGGTATGTGTTCAGAATGCAGAAATAAGAGGTCTGAATAATATAATAAATCAATAAGGATAGTTTCAGAATATAAATTCTGATTCCTGTTTGATGGAATTTAGTTTGCCCTTAAGTAATTTTATGTTTGTTATTTAGGTTTTAATAAAAATGTTATTATATTTTATCAAATAATATAATAACATTGCATTTAATTTAATTTTTTAGCCCTTTTTTATATGATGTGTATTATGTGCAATAGTAATCATATTATTTATTCCACAGACTCCCTAGGGTTTTATTTGAGTAGAAGTATCTATTACATGATTCGGAAACAGAATGTTCTAAAGAAACATGTGTTGAGTTATTGATGGAATTTTTCCTTCTTAATCTGAACTGACTATAGACACTTAAATCAACCCCCACACATTAAAAACAATCATGGTGTAGACTTGTTAAACAATAGAACTTTCTGTTCTTTTCTAAAAATCATCTTACCCCAAAATTTTTATAATTTTGAAAGGATTTTGATGTTAATTTCTATGTGTAATATTTTAGAAAGTTGAGAATAGCATAAATCAATGATTGAGTTATAGCACACTGTTTTTTAAAATTATGGAAAATTATTTAAATTTTTATGAAGTAAATTACTTTGATGAAAAATGGCCTTGTAGATAATTAGATTCATATGAAATATGTTAAATATTTGGAAATGCAAGCCCAAAATAATATAATAAACCTATGTTAATATTATTTAAAAATTTTAAAGTACTCATTTTGAGAATTCCTACTTAATGAAATTTAAGATGCCTTCCAACTATTCTTTCTTCTCATACATGTTGGCCATATTTTGTTTCTGTATTTTTTCCCCTTCTGTATGCATCTCCCATTAGTTTGATCAGCAAGACTGCTCACGTTTGTTTGGTTATGTTTTTCTCAGGTCTTCTTGTGACTTATTAGTCATGATTTGCTATGTAAATTAACCAAATGGTTTGCTTTGGTGCACTGAGATATAATTTATAAATTGTACGGGATTTTGCACTCATTAAACCTCTGTATTTTATCAGTACATACACATTTACTTTTTTTCAACCTGTTAAGCAATTGACTTTTTAAGAAAGCTCACTTCTTACTTAATTAAAGGTTATCCATTTTCAACTCTAAATCTAGGCTTTAAAGGAGTATAGCTGGAAAAATAGTTTTCTATTTCTTTTCATTTATAAGCTGTCTTCTGAATGCACATGAATTTGGGCAACCATTCTATTTTAATCAAAACTATATTTTTTGTTTTGAAGTTTTCCATCTTTCCTTGGAAGGATAGACTAATTTCCCTAGTATAATAATTATTGTAGTGATACATTGTGACTTGTTGTAGAAGTATAAACACAAACTATTTTTGATGGAAGTAGATGTGAGCCTTAGTGAATATCTGGGTGCCTTCTTTTCCTCTTGAAATTTCCCCAGTAAGTAAAACATTTATTGATACTAAAAATATACTATTTCATATGGGGCTATATCTCAACATTAACTGAACGCAAAATACACAGCAAGGGAGGCTGATTTTGTTGCCCCAGAACAAGCTGGGTTTGGGTTCTAATACGCCGTTTTCATTGGTAAATGTCTTTTCTAGAATCTAACCCAATTAAGAAGGTTCTGTATAAATTTGACAAGAGCATTGTCTAAACTCTGAAGACCAATCCAGGTATTAACAATGCAACACTCATAGTGTCATGTTTATTAATGACTCAGTAGGAGGGACAGGCTTAAAACAAATGTGGATGTAGTTCATTCTTCATACTATGTTGATACTGTAACAAACCAATAGGATAGAAATATTCCTACAAAGTATATATCATTTCTCATGTGTCTTTTCAACTTGCCTTTGAGATGCCCAGGTGATTTTTAAAATATTTATATTTGTTATAGTTTAATTAAAATAAATGGCTTTCTCTATGTTTACATAACATGCTTCTCCTATTTGCTTAAACCCAGACTCACATGTCAATGTGAAATCAAAGTGATAGCATTTATGAAGGAAATTTCTCAAAGACAAAAGAACCCCAAGATATGCATAATAATTTTGTTTCAACTAAAAGAGCATTCAGAATCCTGTTTATTTTATGAAGGAAAAGGCAGACTAAATTTTGCTGTAAACTATAAAGACCATGTACAATCAACAAAGAAAAAGATCTCTTTTTCCCAGTTTTTGTTGTTTGCATTGTTAGGAATTTTTCGTGTGAATCAATATAAACTAACATCACATGGAAACGTGTGGCATCTTAACACTGAGGGTGCTCCTATTGCTCCTGAGTGTCACTGCACAGTGGTTGGAAAGGAGGGCTGCATTTCTCGATGCCATGAGACAAGAAGTAACCTTCCCAGGGTTGCTGACTCCAAAAAGAACAGATGCCTTTCTAGACGCAAAAGTGACTATTTAGATCATACAGCAACAACATTATATGTGGTTCCATCTGAGATGACACCTAGAAGGAGAAACAGGGAGAAGATCTGTGGCCAGGCATTGGAGGGGAAAGAGATTCAGTAAAGCCAGTTTCAGTAAATATATTTATTTAGTTTCAGCAAAATGGATGGGTTTTAAGTAAAACATTTTTATAATCCCTTTTAAAAATAAAATGTTCTTTTACTCGTTTATAAACCCTCACTATATGTCACTTAAGTTAATGCAATGCTCTAGATACTATGGAGTCTTCCCATGATTAATGGACTATTCACTTTAAGGGTTTGAATTCTGAAGGACATAAGGAAACGAGCCCCAGCTCCTATGAAATAAGAGCATTTATCAGCTGCACTGTATTTGCAAAAGAAGGTGCCATTGCCCTTTATATTATTGCTAGAGCTCAAGACAATGCTTCTTTACTTAGGAGCAGATGTTTGAAATCCTCCAGGAGGTTTTTATAAGACTATGGAAATGAACTTGGCATGGGTACTGGGCTCCCAGGTGGAGCAGTGCACATGAGCACCCTTAGATGTGTTAGATCAAGGCTAGTCAGAGAGAGCAACAGAGCCTAGCCACCAAAAGCCGAGCGCTTTGGTGACTGACAGGTACAGGCTCCTTCTGAAGCATGAAAAGGAATGCTAAATGATCTCCCTGACAGAATAAATCTTCTGTTTGTTTGGTCTGGACCAGATGTGCTACAGGCTGATGTGGAAATGTCTGCTCATGCCAATTTCACTTTAAATCACAATTTGGCAGGCCAGTTAGGCTCGAAAGTTGCAGCCCATTTAGCAATTTAAACAGAAATGTTTTCTAACAGTCTTTTCATTTAATTTGCAAATCCACAGCAGGGCCTAAATAGTGGCTGTAAGAAGCGGTTCTTTGGAGATGTGGGTCACTTTTAACAGAATTCTGTGCTTAGATGGAGTGGGAAATACTGCTTTGTTTGCTGTGCTGTGCTGGATGGATACTATGCACAACTGAGTAGCTCTCTGTGTCTAGCACTGTGCTAAGCTTGATTTCTGCATTGTGTCCAAGGTTTAAAGACAGAAGTCAGAGAAGAAAAGTAAAAGACTGCTTACCAAGTTCCAACTGTCCTATGCAACTGAGTTAGGAAGTACCTAAAAGGATGCACCTTTTCCCATGTACATTATATACTTCAAGTTAGTGTGCACTCTATTACTCACCATAGACATGATAGTAAACACATTTTGGAGAAATTTAACATTAATTTAAAATTTCAAAGCATTTTTAAAAAACGAAAAGCATAATTTTAAAGATTTCATTTTTAATCAGAATGATGACTAATGAGTATTTTTCTGTTCCAGTATTCCTTACTCCATGAATGTAGGCATCTCATTTACCACTTATTTCTTTCATTTGTCTGTTCCAAGTGCCTGAAAAGAAGCTTGGTGCATAGTGATCATGCAATAGAACTTTGTTAAAGAAGTTTATTCAAATAACTGAATGAGTGTTATCACTTTACTGGAAGCCAGAGAAATTGTTTATTAAAACAATATTCATTTCTGTGGATGTAGATGCCAAACTTGCACTCTTTTTACAGTGCTTGACTGAAACTGTACCAAAAACTTTCAATTAAGAATAGGAAATGAGAGGCTGGAGAGATGGTTCAGTGATTAAGGGCACTTTTTACTCTTATTGAGGACCTGAGTTCAGTTTCCAACATCCATAAGATGGCCTACAGTCACCCATAATGCTAGTTCCATTGGGTACACTACAGTCCTCTGAATTCTACAGGGACCAGGAATTCCCATGGTGCACATATACACATAGAATAAAATAAATACTTAACATTTTTGAAGTAAGAATAGGAAAATGAACACGGCATCAGTCAGAGGGATCCAGGAAAACTAAATTGCTGCTCCTTTGTGAAATGCTCATTTGGGCTTCATCAGTCTTCTAAAACCTAGACTAAAAAGCTGTCACTTTTTTTTTCAAGTTCCAGTACTTCTCTGAGAAATAACCACAGAATGGCAATCACAAATGCAAATGGACATTCTTTTTCTAGAAAACATGATCTAGATATAAAGATGTCTTTACTTTGTAATAGAGAGTGTACAAAAGGGTTTCTTTTTGGTTGTGTTGTTTTGAATATTCCACTCAAATCAAACTGTTTAAGTAATATTCAAATCTGAGTCCACATCAGAAAATGTTGTAAAATCTAAATAATAGAAATGACAACTCCTGACTGGCTAAGCAAACCAAGCCAAATCAGACCAACCAAATGACATGTCAAATATTAATTGCAAAGCAGGATAAAAAACAACATTTTGAAAAAATCAAAGTTCAGTTTCTTTAACGTACAAAAGCTGCCCCAAGTCAATTAAAGCTGAGAAAGAAAGATACTCAAATTTATGTTTAATGAAAGAAAGACTAATTAAATTCCTGGCAATGTATCATTTTTTTCAATATGGCAGATTGACAAACACAAAAACGTTTGAGAATATGCAGATACAAGAGTATAGGTCAACTTGTGATGATTTGGGAATATTTTTTAAACTTCATGTGTTGTGAATGGGCAACTCCACATCCAAGAATACATTGTGGAGCACTGCATATAATGGTGTGTGCACCTATGACTGTATGCATGCACCCATGACTGTGGATGCTACACCTGTGACTGAGGATGCATATTCCTGTTATTAGGATATATGCATCTGTGTATAAGGATGCATGTACCTGTGTATCAGGACATGTGCGCCTGTGACTGAGCATGCATGCACCTGTGTATAAGGATTCATGCACTTGTCACCGTGGATGCATATACATGTGACTGAGGATATATACAACTGTGTTTAAGGATACATGCACCTATGTATAAGGATGCAAGCAAAAGGATAACCAAGAAAAGTTCAGCTAATGTTGTTTGTTTTTGCAATAATCTATCAGCAGGCGAAATATTAATTATACCACTCCTATATTACAAATCTTATAAAGCCATTAAAAGTAAAGGTCAAAAGTATTTAAAATGAACTAGCTCATTTGTTTTTTGTTTTGTTTTTTTTATTTTTATAATTGTAATTAGAACAATTTTAAATTAGAAACAAGCTTCTTTTACATGCCAATTCCAGTTCCCTCTCCCTCCCCTCCTCCCTTGCCCCCCACCCCCATCCCAACCCCTTTCTGCTCCCCAGGGACGGTGAGGCCTTCCATAAGGGATCTTCAGAGTCTGTTGTATCATTTGGAGCAGGGCCCAGACCATCCCCCATGTGTCTAGGCTGAAAGGGTATTCCTCTATGTGGAATGGGCTCCCAAAGTCCATTCGTATACTAGGGATAAATACTGATCTACTACCAGAGGCCCCATAGATTACCCAGACCTCCAAACTGACATCCTCACTCAGGGCATCTGGAACAGTCCTTTGCTGGTTTCCCCTCTATCAGTCTGGGATCCATGAATAACTCCTTGTTCAGGTCAACAGTTTCTGTGGGTTTCTCCAGCCTGGTCTTGACCCCTTTGCTCATCACTCCTCCCCCTCTGCAACTGGATTCCAGAGTTCAGCTCAGTGTTTAGCTGTGGGTCGCTGCTTCTGCTTCCATCAGCTACTGGATGAAGGCTCTGGGATGGTATATAAGGTAGTCATCAATATCATTATTGGAGAAGGGCATTTAAGGTAGCCTCTCTCAACTATTGCTTAGATTGTTAATTGGGGTCAACCTTGTAGATCTCTGGACATTTCCCTAGTGCCAGAATTCTTTTTAAACCTATAATGGCTCCCTCTATTATGGTATCTCTTTTCTTGCCCTCCATTATTCTTTGTCTGACTAAATCTTTCTGCTCTCTTGTGTCCTCCAAACTAGCTCATTTGATGTTATATTTTACCTTTTAATTTATTGTGGGCATGAGCATGTGTATGTGTGAATGTGTGTGTTTGCATGTGTGTGTGGTGTGTGTTCAGGTGCCATGGGACAAATTGAGGGAAGCAATTTGTCCCTTTCACGATGGGGGTGTGAGTGACTGAACTCAGGTAGTGAGGTTTTAGCAGCAAGTGCTTTCTTTACCTGCTGAGATGTCTCAGTTGCCCTTGTTTGAACTGCTTTGTTTTTAATACACGAAAAACATTTAAAACAAAATGTGGTTTTTCTGTTGTTGTTTTGTTTTGATTGTTTTGAGCAACATTTCTATGTGTAGCCATGGCTTTTCTGGAACTTGCTTTGTAGTTTGAGGCTGGCCTCAAACTTCTGGATCTTCCAGCATCTGCCTCCCCAGTGCTGGGATTAAAGGCTTGTGCCACCACTCCTGTCTTCAAACAAAATGTTAATTCCTAATCTTTATTTATTCTAAGTCAGTAAAAATATACCTTGGTTTCAAATGTTTGAAAATGTTTGTGGGGTGTGTTTTTTTTTTGTGTGTGTGGTATATTGCTAATGTAACACATGACAAAATTAGCAAAGGCTACTGGAAATTTGCTTAAATACTTTATAAGACAGTCTACAGTATTGTCCTAACCATGGGTAGTGTTTACAAGAGATACTAGAGCTGTCTAGGAATTTTCACCCATATGGTGTTTTATTTTCAAATATAATCTAAGGGATTTTTTCCCATGTGTGGAAATTTTGGGACAATGAAAGTGCCATTTTATAAAATGACTACCCCAGTGTAGTAAATGCTGTCCCAGGTACTTGGAAAACTTTATTATCCTTCTAAAATATATTATATTTCAGTCACTGCAGGAGCAATCCTCAAATGCAGGAAGTTTCAATGCTCACACTGAGTGTAAATGGGGTCTGCCTCTTCAGTGCCTTAGTGCTGACAAATTCAAGGTGTCCCATGTGACTTCTTAGTCTGGGACAGTTAATTTAAGTTAGAAAACAAAGCAAAGCAAAACAAAACAAAAACAACCATGAAAAGTTGAGGCAACCTTAGCTACCTCAATAGTTGCATTGCTAGAAAGCCATTAAGGCACCTTTAATTATGTAAAAACATATTACAAATAAAAGTATAGATAGATTGACAGGAAATTTGACCCTGGATGGCTCTCTCTCTCTCTCTCTCTCTCTCTCTCTCTCTCTCTCTCTCATGCAGTGAATAATTTTAATTTTGTACATTAAGATGAATGAAGAACATAAGTAAAAATTCTGGCCAAGTTTTCTTGGTGCTGGAGATAATTCAGCTTTTAGACTTGTCACCCTGTGTCCTTTGACCATGGCATGACTGAGTCCTGGTTCCTGTAGTTACTCCAGGTTATTATACTCAAGTGTAAAAACCACAAATAAGAATGGCTTTGTTTATTGCTAATGTGTCTGGCAATGGCTGTCAGCAGCTGAGTCCCTGATTTGTTGAATTTTGGATTTCTTATGTGTGGGATATATATATATATATATATATATATATATATATATATATATATATGGATTCGTCTTGTGAAAATTGAAAACTGGGCTTTGGATCTGAATAGGAAGTTCTCAAAAGAAGAAATAATAGTGGCTAGGAAATATCTCAAGAAATGTTTCACATCCTTAGCAATTAGGAAATGCAAATGGAAGCTATTTTGAGGTTTCACTTTACTTCAGTCAGACTGGCAAAGATCAGCAAAACAACTGAAAACAAATACTGGCAGTGCTGTCCGAAAGGGAAGCCATCATTCACTGTTGGTGGGATTGTAAGCTGGTCCAGCCAGTCTGGAATCAATGTGGAGAACTTTCCAAAAGCTAAAAATATACCATAAGACGCAGCTATACCACTTCTTGGCATATGCCCAAAGGCTCATGCTAGATGCTTACTCAGGGTGTCATGCATGCTAGTCAAACATTCTCCTAGTAGTTATATATCCGGTCTTGTATCCTCCTGTTTCTGAGCCTCTATTTAGTACCTCTCAGCTGTGCCATGTCAGCAGATATTTAATAATTTAAATTTCTTCCTATTTCCCCTGAAAATAATCTGACTGGTAGATGGAGATTCACTACATTTTGGAGAACTCTGCAGTATTTCTGTTAAGCCATAAATTTTATCAAGTGTCCACTATTTGATTAGAAATACTGATAAAACTGGTTCAGTTGCTATGCACCAGGTATCAGTCAGCACTACACTTGCCTCAGTGCTCTGTGTGTAGCAGGTGTCAACCTCAGATGAGAAGTCTTGCATCTGTGAAATGGTTTTGTTTTCTAAGCTGAACTTTGTTTTCCTATGCTGATTGTTTTGCTCATGGTTATTTCCAAAGGGAAGAAAAACTATGTCAACTGTTAGAAAGGCATTAAAATAACCCCTAGGAATTATGAAGGCCCCCGAAAAGCACCAACACCTGTTGTCTTTTATACTTGTCCCAGGTCTACCTCATTTGTTTTCTTTATTTTTCTTCTTTCAGATTATTGGGAGATGATTTCCATGAAAACTAGATCTTCATTTGTTGAGAGTTTAACTGTTCCTGATGCTCAGAGGGGGAAATGCTTAAACTATGAGCTCTATGAATTGAATTAGAATGCTTCCTGGCATTTTCCACAAGGATCAGGAGCTTTGTCTGGTCTATCAGGAATTCAAGCCCTGCTGCTCGCCAGCTGCTGCTGGGTTGGAAGCTTGCTGGTATTCTTTTTCATGGACTCGTCATTCCCAAGAGCAGCCTTTGTAACTCAAGAGATTGCAACCTAGGAGTACCTGTTCCATCTAGTCTCTCTCCATATATGTTTCCTCTCCCTGTCATGTGGGAGAACTTGCACCTGAGAACAGCTCTCCTCAGAGGATTAAGTTCAAGATGAGTGCAGTGCTGTATACACAGGAGCTTCTATTCCAATTGATTTCCTTACTAATTTACACTTCAACTCTTTCTAACATAGTGAATGTCCTATCGCAAGTAAGTGCAACAGAATTTTCATGGTTCAGAACTATCAGAATGCAAATATGAACAGAAGCAATAGAAGGGCACTGCCATCCCAAAGGGAAAACAAGAAAAAGATTCGAGAGGTTGACAGAGAAGCACACAACAAACATCAAAGGCCTTGACTACACCCCACAGTCCTCTTCAGCTCTGAGAAACCATGGTAAGGTGACTTGAGCTTCCCACCCATCTTAAACTTAAGTTTTGTAGCAATAGTCACTTTGCTAACAGCAAAGACGCCATTGACCACCAGAATCCACTGTGGATGCAGGTTTCTGCTGCCAACTTTATGCCCTCCCCTGATAATGAGATGGATGCAATCCTAGAGCATTCATCCAGCAGCTGATGGAAGTAGAAGCAGACACCCACAGCTAATCACTGAACTGAACTGGAATCCAGTTGCAGAGAAGGAAGAGTGATGAGCAAAGTGGTCAAGACCAGGCTGGTGAAAACCACAGAAACAGCTGACCTGAACAAGGGGGAGCTCTTGACCTTCCATACTGATTACTAGGAAAACAGCATGGAACTGATCCAGACCCAATGAATGTGGGTGTCAGTGAGGAG
Source organism: Cricetulus griseus (assembly GCF_003668045.3). Lineage (NCBI taxonomy): Eukaryota > Metazoa > Chordata > Mammalia > Rodentia > Cricetidae > Cricetulus > Cricetulus griseus. The sequence goes on from NW_023276807.1 coordinate 26,760,773, forward strand.
GCCTCAGAAATCTATGGGGCCTCTTGTAGTAAGTAGACCAGTACTTATCCCGAGCATAGGAATGGACTTTGGGAGCCCATTTCACGTAGAGGGATACTCCCTCAGCCTAGGCCCTATCCCAAAGGACATGACAGACTCTGAAGATCCCCCATGGAAGACCTCACTCTCCCTGGGGAGCAGAAATGGTATTGGTTAGGTAGGGTGTTAGTGGGGGGCAGGGGAAGAGGGGAGAGAAAGGGAACTGGGATTGACATGTAAAACAATCTTGTTTCTAATTTAAATAAAAATAGAGGAAAAAAAGAACTGTTGGAAGTACTGATTTGAATATTTGCTCAGTAAATTAAAATTTTAAGTTGGATTCTATATACATTATAATTAAATGTACATACTACATATTATGTGTTTCGATTAACAATGTGGTAAAAGGGAAGAGGAAAAAACTATGTTTATATAACATGGTGATTTATTTTATATGAATTTGGATGGAATTAGTGACACACAGATTAATGACTTTAACAAAGGCATGAGGATCAAGAAATTAACTACATATAGACAGTTGCACTCTAAACAGAATTTCTAATATAAAGGTACTATGGCACAATCACAAAAGAAAAATTAGCATCCCATCCTTAAAATCCTGGGACCATTTTTTTCACCTTCATAAAAGTTACAATCATCTCTTATCAAAAGTCATACTTTCAGATCAATTTATGGACTTTCCTTAATGGTTCCCATAAAACAGAGCAAAGCAGCTACACATGTTCTTTTTGACTGTTGCTGAAGAAAAAAGGTACACCTAACATTTATGTACCTAGTAAGCATGGCAAAATTTAAAAACCTCATTAGAAACAAGCAAAACTATGAATATTGGGGATGGCTCATTGGGTAAAGCTCTTCCATGTAAGTGTGAGGACCTATGTTTGGATACCCAGAACCTATGCAAAGCTATGCAGAACAGCAGCATCTGTAATTCCAGTGCTCTTATGGAGAGATGGAGGCAAAGACAGGCCACCTCTGAAGCTTGTGAGCCAGCTAGCTCACCATATGCTTTGGCAAACAAGATACCTTGTCTCACATAAGGTGGGAGATGAGACCACTGAGGTTCTGTGACCTGCACAGGTGTAGTAATCGATACACACTAACATGCAGGCACAAACACACATGTACCCCTATATACACACAGGCATTTGCACATATCATACACATAAATGATCTAAAGAGAAAAGGACCTACTCTTTGAGCCTCTTCCGAGTCTGCTATTTGGAAATATTATACTTAATTTGCACCCATGAGACAATTTCAAATTCTCAAGAATGGAAGAGCATGCAGACTGAAGATGTTGGTTATTTGATGGTACCATAGAGCCACTGGATCAACCATCTATGCCTCAATACTCTTGCTTTGTTAAGTTGTAGTAGATATCACCTTGTGGATATTTGTTGTTTTCAATCAAAAATCCCTGGCTCACAACCCTTTACCTACAGTCTGTCCAGACTGGAAGATATGCTGGGGCAGTGGTGGAACAGAACTTGTGGGAGTGGCCAAATAATGTTTGGCTTAATTTGAGGCCCCAGACATGAGAGAAATCCCATGACCTACACTGCTGGGATGGCCAGGAATTGGTGACTGAACAACCCAGAGACATATGGTAGAAACAAACATAACTAGCAAAAGGAAAAAAGAAACAATTAAATGATTCTCTAATGTTATTCTATTACTCATAGATTGTTGGTGTCTTATCCAGTAATCATCAGAGAAACTTCCTCTGGGAGCAGTATAGAGACCCACAGCTAGACATTATGTATATAGAGAGTAAATTGGAGGGCTCCATTTGGTCATTTGGTCTCTCTTCTTGGAGCTCAGAGAACCCCTCAGAAGAAAGGGAGAAAAGGGACTAGGGATCAGAGGGGATGGAGGACATCATGAAAACATGGCTCATCAAATTAACTAAGCAGAGCTCACATGAGCTCACAGAGACTGAAAAAGCAAACATGGGCCCTCCATGGGTCTGTTCCAGGTTTTCTGTGTAGATGTTCATGTAAGTTCTGTGGGAGCAGGTGTGTCTCTGAGTCTTTTGACTTTTCTAGGGAATCTTTTCCTTCTCTTGGGTCAACTTGTCCAGCCTTGATATGAGGGCTTTTGCCTTGTATTCTTGTAAAAGAAAGAGGGGGGAGAGCACTACACAAGAAACAAGTCAATTTACTGAATATAACATCTTCATATTTTAAAATGTTCAAAACAACAAAAGAGGGAATATGAACATGGTCTCGTTACTTTCAGTGATCTATTTTTCTAAAATTTTCATTGTGTATTACAGACCATCTGACTTTTTAAAGACACATGCAGACACACAAAAATATGACATACACTCAGATAAATAAAGGTAACACAAGACACATTTATTTACAGACTTTTTCTTTCTCCCTAAGTCGGTGTGAAACCCTAATCATTAAAGTAGGAATCCAGCCATTGTGGTTTGAGAACTCTGCACAGGACTGCATTTCCCACCAGAGAAGATTCTGTATTTGCTTGCTACAAATTAGGATGCCTCTCAGATTTCCCTAGGGAAGATACCACCTAAGGAAGTTTCTCAAAATGTCAATTTCTTAGTCCTCTGTCAAATGGTGGATTAGTTCATTTTTTGTACTGATGTGATAGCAATATTTGACTTAGGTATTTGAAGGAAGGAAAAGTTTATTTTGGCCTAGAGTTTGGATGAAGGTAGTAAAGACATGTGACAGGAGCATGAAGCTCCTGATGTCTTCCTCTATAGTCAGGAAAGAAAATGGACAGGAAGTAGGGCAGGATTATAAAACTTCAAACCCCATGTCTTACCAGTGACCAGCTACCTCAAGAGATCCTTCAGCTCCTAAAGACTTCACAGCATTCCCAAACAACAACACCAGAAAGAGTAAGGGGTTGGGGAAAGGGAGTTGGGGTGTTGAGCCTATGGAGGATAATTCCCATTCAAACCACATGTAGTAGGAATTTGGTTTTAAATGTAGTCTTGAGTAATTCTCATAAGGAATGATTGGAAAACAATGTTGTAAGAAATGTTTTAAAAATTCAAAGGAAGCTGGGCAGTGGTGGCCCATGCTTTTAATGCCACCACTTTGGAAGCAGAGGCACAAGCAGATCTCTGAGTTCAAGGCCAGCCTGTTCTACAGAATGAGTTCCAGGATAGCCAGGGTTACACAGAGAAACCCTGTCTTGAAAAACAAAGACAAGACAAAACAAAAATTCAAAGGAAGCTCAGAGCTGACTAAAACAAATTTGGTTTTGGTCTCTATCATGGAAGAAGAAAAGTTCAGAAGACAAATAGAGAAAGATGCTGCTGGTAAGGCTCATTTAGTTTAATGTAACTGTGGCAAATTGAATGCATTTGCAACAGGGACTGGAGAGACAGCACAGTAGTTGAAAGTGCTTACTGCTCTTGCAGAGGACCAGAGTTGGGTTCTTGGGACCCAGATCAAATAATTAAAAACTGCCTGTAATTCTAGTTCCAGGGGATCAAGCAGCCTCTTCTAGCTCCCTAGTGTACCCTCAGGAATGTGGACATACATACATAGAAACATACATACATAGAAATATACATGCACAGAAACACACATACACAGAAACACACACACACACACACACTCCAATGCAAATTAAAGAATTCTCAGCCAGTCCTGTTGGTGCTTACCTTTGATCCCAGCATTCAAGGAGGCAGAGGCAGGTGGATCTCTGTGAGTTCAAGGCAGCCTGGTCTACAGAGTAAGTTCCAGAACAGCCAGGACTATTACACAAAGAAAGCCTGTCTTGAAAAACCAACCCCCCAAAAAATAAATTAAAAAATTCTCTAAAGAAAATAATTGCTATACTAGAGATGATTTTATAATAGAGGTGCTGGCACTTTGGTGACAACACTGGAACTTATATATCATTTTCTACACAATATTTTCCAAGAGCTTTGTCATCTCACCATGGAAGGGGTGTTTTTTAGGTGGACATTCCCGGGGTTAAATTTGACAAGTACAATATTACTTCTTCCATGACTTTTCCTTACGTCATAACAAACACAGCGGGGACTGTGGATTATAGAGCATCCTGAACTTCATAAAGATAAAAAATAATACTATGTCAGGAAACTATAATATCCCTGTAATTCAGATGTATTTTCTACACAGAGAAAAATCAATATTGCTTCAGGAAAAGTTTCAGATGATATATGGCTACCCTCCATAGCTTAAGGTGAGAATTTTTGGAGAGTCAATATTTCAAAGAAATAGACTATCATGGTGAAGTAATACAAAAGTTCAAAAGTTAGGAGATTCAACAGAAAAACTGTTTTGGGATCTTGAGAATACATAGACTTGAAAAAAACTCAAAATTATTCTAGGCTATGAGAGATAAAATGTTATGTGATATTATCAAATGTAGTATGCTGGCTCAGAATCAATCTTAACTAATGTAAAACTTACACAGCCTTGGGAAAATTGAAGAAATTTGAATATGTGCTAAATATTAAAATTATTATGAAATGATTATTTCCTTAGGTCATCAGAGTGCAATGGATTTGGTCTTTGTTTTCAAAAAATATGTGCACTATTTAAGGATATAGTACAATGATACTATTGTCAACTTTCAAAGGTTCCTGGGCTCATTCAAGAGAATGATAGTTTTAGCAAATTCTATTGGCCATATTAGTTCCTACTGAAGGGAATCAGAATTTTTGGGATATATGTCTGATATGTCTAAGACTGAGGAAAACCTCCAACATTCTATTATGGTAGAGAGCAAAGGTTTAGCATGAATATCAAAAACTCAGAGACAGCTAGCTATTTGGGTTCAAGCTGAAGATCAGATAAACAAATCGGCCAGCAACCTGAGAGTTCTCACCTCAACCAATGCTTAGACAGAAGGGTGATCCACCTCAAACTGCTCCTGACTGCATTGTTGCTCAGACTCATTGAGACTGCAATGCATTCCTGTCTCTTCCTGCCTTATATTCCTCTCCACCCAGCCAAATCACTCCTGTCCCCACCTCCCATGTTCTGGGATTAAAGTTGTGAGCTCTGTTTCTCTTTAAGACTGATTCACTCTCTCATAGTCCAGGGTAGCCTTGAACTCACAGAGATCCATCTGCCTCTGTCTCCTGAGTGCTGGGATTAAAGGTGTATACCACCAGGGCCTGGCCTCTACGGCTATCTACTGTGGCTAGCTTTGCACTCTGATCTTCAGGCAAGCTCTATTTGCTATATCATAAACGAAATATCACTACAAAAAGGAACTGTGAAAGACCAATAGTTTTTTGTAAACCTACTTGTAATAAATCAGGGGCAGTTTGAGCATAAATTAAAAACAATATAATATATTTAAATGCATAGAATGTCTTTTATATCATTAATTCTTACTGATGCATTGAGAAGTTATTAATCACTTTTGGAGGATGCAATATTCTGAAAATAGTTAAGCAAAAGCTAGGATTGAATGTATTTAATATTCTGTAAAATTAAATACTAGGTTGACAGGAAATACATCGAGCAATATTTCTCCCTATGGAGTTACGTCAAGAAATAAGTGAGTATCAAGACAAAATTAAAATAACATTTTGTAATCTTTGAAGAATTACCATTAAAAGTATTAAAACTGATACTAATAAAATCTTTGAAACTGACTACCAAGTCACAGAACTATAGAAGTTAGAGGCACATATTTAATGCAAAAGAAAACAACAACTTAGCGGGATTCAATTATAAAAGTACAGACAATTGCCGGGCGTTGGTGGTACATGCCTTCAGTCCCAGCACTCTGGAGAGGCAGAGGCAGATGGATCTTTGTGAGTTCGAGACCAGCCTGGTCTACAAGATCTAGTTCCAGGACAGCCTCCAAAGCCACAGAGAAACCCTGTCTTGAAACAACAACAACAACAACAACAACAACAACAACAACAACAAAAAGTACAGATAATCACAAAAAGAACCTACACAGTAAGTACCTACTTTTATCACCAAATAAAATGGGAGTTAGATAGAAAAAGATACACTAAAGGAGGCAAAAAAAAAAAAAAAAAAAAACAACCCATGGTCTCTGCTGCTTGCCCCATGATTGAATTCCAGTAAATATAGACAAATAAAATGTTACTGATTTTCTAATATTAGTGTTGGTGATTTGGGGATTTTTGTAGTTCTACATAAACAGAATATTTTTTCTATCTTTATGAGAGGTATAATTGATATTTTAGTAGAGAGCACATTGAGTCTTATAGATGCCTTTGAGTAATAAGTATATGCTAACAACATTGATTTTTTAATTCACAAACATAGGACATCTAGTTTTGCATGTGTTTTCTCCTTTTTTTCCACCAATGCTTAATGGTTTTCAATGTTGAGATTTTGTGTGTGTGTGTGTGTGTGTGTGTGTGTGTGTGTGTGTGTGTGTGTGTGTACGCGTGCAAGCGCGCTCGCGTGTGCATGTGAGTGTGAGTGTAGTTTAAACTACAGCTTAGTGGAGTGGGTTCTCTTCTACCATGTAGGTCTTAGAGATTGAACTCAGGTCATTAATCATGGTAGCAAGTGTCTTTACTCATTGAAACTTGACAGCATTCTTGTAGAGATCTTGTACATCATTGCTTAAATTTATTCCTAAGTACTTTATTTTTATTGCATTACAGATGAGATTATTTCCTTTACACCAATTTCACAAAATTTTCTGTTTGTATATAAAAATACTACTGGTTTTTATATGTTGAGTTGTTTTCTGTCTTACCTACAACTTCCTTGAATTTGGTTATTATTTCTGTCATACTTGGAGTTATCATTGCTGTGATAAAACAGCATGACCAAAACAACTGGGAAAGAAAGGCCATATTTAGCATATTTACTGTTCATCATTGAAACAAGTCAGGACAGGAACCCAAAAAGGACAGGAGCCTGGAGGCAGGAGCTGATGCAAAGGCCATGGAAGAGTGCTGCTTACTGGTTTGCTCCTTCTGTCTTGCTCAGCCTGCTTTCTCATAGAACCCAGGATCACCAGCCCAATGACTGTACCACTCACAATGGACTGGGTCTTCCCCCATTAATAACTAAGAAAATGCCCCACAGGCTTGCCTATATTTCAGTCATATAGATACATTTTCTCAATTGAGGCTCCTCTCTCTGGTGACTCTAGCCTGTCAAGTTGATATAAAACTAACCAAGACAGGAGGCACACCTGGGTTATCCCATCACACACACACACACACACACACACACACACACACACACACACACACACACACACACTGCTTTAAAGAGATTCATGGCAAATAATCTTCAACCCAACCTTCTTCCCTTCTTCTCATCAGATTGTCTTCACCTTAGTTACTTTCTTCAAAATGAAAGCTGGCATTTACTCTAATACTTTGGTCTCAGAAACATCTGGGTTGAAAATCTCTGATTTTCTCTTGTTGTTGCCTTTCAACTATATTTCTTCCTTGTGTTTCATCTTCTTTATATCCTAAGGCAAGCAGACTTGGTGAAGATTAAATGGGGGCTAGTGTCAACAAAGTCATCTTAGGACCCAACAAATAGTAAATATTGATAAATGGTGTGGTAATTTGCCTTCATAATCTCATAGAGAATGGCACTATCAGAAGTTGTGGCTTTCTTGAAGTAGGTATGACCTTGTTGGAGGAAGAGTGTCACTGTGTGGTTGGGCTTTGAGGTTTCTTGCTCAAGCTTCCCTCATTGTGACACTGGGTCCACTTCCCATTGCCTGCAAGATGTACAGTTCTTAGCTACCTCTCTAGCACCATGTCTGCCTGCACACTGACATGACCCACCATGATGATAATGGACTGAATCTTTGAAATGTAAACAAGCCACCACAATTAAGTGTTTTCCTTTATAAGAGTTGCTTCAGTCTTGGTGTCTCTTCACAGCAATAAAAACACAAAGACAAGTGGCAACTGCCCCTGTATGTACATTTCTTAATCCGGGTTCCCTCCTCTTGGATGATGTTAGCTTGTGTCAGGTTGACATAAAACTATTCAGCAACACTTTTAACAAAGTTTAGTTTGTCTGTTTTTTGTTTTGTTTGTTTTTGTGGTATAGTCTATAGGTTATTTTACTTTACATGCAATATTGTGTTATTTATATCAAGGACCACCCGGCTCTTTCATTGACAGCTTGGATTCAGTTAAGTGATTTTCTTGAGTTGTGCATTATGAGTCCTTGCAACTAGTTTTATCTACTGTAGATCTTTGTGACTTTGTTACTCTTTAAGCTGTCTAACCTGGAATAAATTAACTTCCATTGCAAAGTTCATCATTTTTATTCCACTTTGCTGCATTTGGATTTTTGAAATCTAAATTTATGTTTCACACTTTATATCTTCAAAAATTATCAACTTCTTATTATTTTAATGATTATTTTTCATTTTGGTAGGATGTGTGTTATATACCACAATCTGTACATATTCTCCATTTCACTACTTACTTTACCAATGGATTACAAACTTTCTTATATTGAGCCCCCCCCCCCACTACCACCAGCTCTGTCCAGGAGAGTCTTGAATTTTTATTTTTTAGGACAGCTTCACTGTTTACAGTATTTTTTTTTTTTTTGGTGGCTATTTTCTCCTAGGTTTAAGTGGCAAGCCATATTAGTTCTCTTTTCACAGACAGCTCAATTATCATTTGTTTGGGGGGGGATGTTATTTAGCTTGATTTTTTTTTTCTGAGTCAAGCTTTCTCTGTGTTGCTTTGGAGCCTGTCCTGGAACTCACTCTGTAGGCTGGCTTCCAACTCACAAGAGATCTGAGCCTCTGCCTCCTGACTGCTGCGATTAAAGGCATGTCCCACCACCACCTGTTTTTGCTTGATTCTTATAGGAATCTTTTAAATTTTATATTTCTGTATATTTTTGTAATTCTCTAATTTGGAAAATTTTTTGTTATCATTTCTTTTAAATACATATTCATTTACCTTTCCCTCTTCCCCCTTGAGCATTTCTAACTCTAATATTTTTTATGCAATCCCATGAAATCTGTGACCTGCATTTATTTTCTGAGCTTATACTTTCATGTAATCTGTCTTCATATTTGAAGATTCCTTAATCTTGATGTTCACCTCTGCTTTTGGTATTCTCTTTATTTTTGCTCTTTCTTTTTTGCCCTGGCTGGCCACCAGAAACTCTCTATCTAAACCAGGATGACCTCAGACTCATTAAACTCTGCCTGCCTCTGTCTGCTGAGTGCTGGGATTAAAGGCTTATGCCACTGTTTCCAGGTTACTGTATTTTTTCTTTATATTAACTGTATTTTTCAGTTACAAAATCTGTTTTTTAGTATTATTATTTCAATAGCCATTAAGTGTTCTAATCATCTGTTTTCTCTTTTTTGAATGTTTCCCCTGTAATTTACTATTACTAGAATTCACTGAATTTACAACAGATATTTTGTATTCTTTGTTGAGTAGTTCATACATCTCTGGTTCTTCCAGATCATTCACTGGCAATCATTTTGATTCATTTAGAGACATCATCTTTCCCTGATTTTCCTTACTTCTTATGGTCATGAGTTATGCACATTCGTTTGCAGGATTATGGACTTTTCCAGCTTTTGCAATCTGACTTGAGCCAGGAATTCCCTTCAACAGTAAACCTGTTTAGAAACGCAGGCTGTGCTCTTTGTCATGCTGAGCCTGGAACAGCTGCAGCTATTACAACACTAGAGGGTGCACTTAGCCCAACACCACTGTGGATCTTGTGGCATCAAAATGGAGTCTTTTGGAGTCTGCAATGGTGGCCTAATACCTGTAGCTGCTCAGATCTACCAGCTACTGGGAGTTATCCAGAGGTCATGACGGTTATAGTTGACTGGCGGGTGACTTTGTGTATGCTTGGTGGGGGGCGGGGTAAGAGTTTCTGCCTGCTCTCAGGGTAGGTCAGCAGGAGACGTTAAAGGTCTATCCTAATAACAATTTGCTATGGTCCAATTTGTGGAATCAAGAAAATGTTTTCTGATTATTTCCTTGGCTCCAGTTGATTAAATCTTTCCTTGTGCTCTGCTACTTTGGGCTAGAGGGAATGTGACTCGGGTAATGCAAAATTCTCATGCTTTTCAATGGAACATTTAATACTCTTATGTATAAACAAGAATGGTTTCCTCAGCTCATTTAAAGCTGTTTCCATGCATGGACCATTGCTAAAGTTGCTGGTTTCTGGAGTAATGATTACTGGAGCTTCGTTTTTTGTCACTTTGCTCACTCTTTCGCCTAAGTCTTATGTTTGCTTTTTGATAGACTTCGAATTTATAGATCTATACTATACTACAATAACTATACAAAAAGATGCATATTATTTGGGATAGCTTCCATAATCACAAAGGGAAAGAAGATATAAAGAGTCACTTATATTTGAATACAAGAGAGAGAGAAATATTCTTTTAAAAATGTCAATTTCAGCTGAGCAGTGGTAGCACACACCTTTAATCCCAGCACTCAAGGAGGCAGAAGCAGGCAGATCTCTGTGAATTTGAGTCCAGCCTGGTCTACCGAGTGAGTTCTAGGACAGGCTCCAAAGCTACATAAAGAAACCCTGTCGCGAAAAACCAATTTAAAAAAATACCAATTTCATTGATTGAAATGTAGCTTGGGGCTGGCGTTGGTGGTGCACTCCTTTAATCCCAGCACTCGAGCGGCAGAGACAGACAGATCTCTGTGAGTTCGAGTCCAGCCTGGTCTCCAGAGCCAGTACCAGGATAGGCTCCAAAGCGACACAGAGAAACCCTGTCTTGAAAAACAAACAAACAAAAAAAAGAAAGAAAGAAAGAAAGAAAGAAAGAAAGAAAGAAAGAAAGAAAGAAAGAAAGAAAGAAGGAAAGAAAGAGAAAGAAAGAATTGTTTCTTGGAATGAGGGTAGGGTATGGAAATCTCCCTAGCATTCATCTCCACTGGGATTAAAATCACCATCGTAATAGAGGACATTTACAAGAAATCATTTCTTCCAAGGGTATGCTGATTGTTCCTTTTATTTCCTGTTTGTTTGTTTGTTTGTTTGTTTTTTCAGACAAAAACTAGATAGTTTGCAGTGCTGGACACTTGGAGTTCCAGTGTTTTGTGCTTAACCAAAAAGAAATCCATCGCTGAAAAGTTTTGTCCTACATAATTGGATGTTTTGATTTGTTGTTTTGTTTGTTTGTGTTTCAGCTTTCTTTTTCATATAGAACTTAAACTTTAAACTTCTATGATTCATTTGGAGGGTGCATTTTCAAATAATAGCCCAGCCTAAGAAATGAATCTATGTGACAGTAACACTGGTGGCTTTTGACTCTGTCTCCCCACTATCTATAAGTAAAACCTGTTGTGATCTAAGCTTAGAATGGCCACAAATATTCCATATGGATTTGATGTTACATTATTTTGTTCTTCTTGTCTATGTGCAAAACGAATAATAAGGTTATTTCTTTTATAGCTGAGAAAGGCTCTTTGCAAGAATGAGGATTGAAAAGAACATTTTAACATTGCATCGACTATAGTAACACCGAACAAGCTAACTGCCTGATAAGAATGCATGAAAAAGAATCCTAACATATTTAAAATTTTCCCTATGCTAATGTGTCCAGATATTAGAAACAAATTGATTACATCTGTAAAATAGAAAAGAAAGAAAAATGATACCCTCCAGGAGGCAGCATGGAGAGTTTAATAAGCTGCCTGAAATCACTCAACCTACAACATATCTAAAATGTTAATTAAGTAACTTTTTTTTTTATCCTCACCTTTGCTCTGCTGGCTTTAGTAAAAGCCCGTCTGCCAGCATATCTCTCCACAGGTACCTGTAATTCTGTTTGAAGTTGGTGATCTGGGCTTGGCTCATAACATTCACAGTAGATTTACCTGAAAGATCAATAAAAGCATGTTCAAAGCTAGATTGGCTTCATAGAGCCCAGGATTGTTATTAATTCATACAAACTTCCTAAAACTTTCAGTATAAAGAAAAGAGAAAGAAACTTGAGAATATTCACATTGTAAGAAATTGAGTTGGTATCATGGAATCTCAGAATGGGTTCAGAGACCAGTGAATCCCTTTACATGTCAGAATTTGTGGAAGTGCCAGGTACTGGGCCTTTCTTAAATCTTCTAGGAGGTCTTAGAATCATCAATCACATCAAAAAGTCTTTGGTGAGTTGCAGCTTCTTTGCCCTGGATGCTGTGCAAGGTTAGTAACTCGGGTTTTGCTCTTCTGTGAAGAGATGCCACTGGCCTCTGCAGAGTATGTGTATCTTGTTGCTAAATATATTTTTAATTTTATGAAAGGAATTGAAGATAGCAAAGAATAAGTTGCATCAGTTAAAGAAAATGTGAAAGTTCCATGTAGGAAAAAAAATAGAAAAAATAAGGCTATTGTAGGTGAAGGATAAAAAAAATAATAATATTTCAGGATTTATCTGATGATATAGAAATGTAAATAATTTGTTTAGGAACCAAATGGAAACCTAGCTAGGATGAACCTGAGTGATTTATTGATCTTGAGTCTCAGTTCCTGTGACTGTCAGGGATAGGAAAAATAACTGAGATTTAAAGAAAGTACTTTTCAGTTTATCAAAGTAGGGTTTTTAAAGGGCTATTTTGTAATTCATTCCCCCAAATAGAGATTCTATGTCTTATGGGATGAGGAAGCAGAGGGGAAGATATTTGTGACATGTTCTGTGGTTGAGGAGCTTTTGTGGAAGCTGTGGTATTTTCACAGCTTGAAGTAAATGTAAGGGTCCTTAAAAATGTAAGAAAATCAGAGAGTTCCAGCAACAGGGCTGAGTTTGATGATAGATCAGCAATTTACCTAGCATCCATCCTTCATTAGAATTGGAACTCATGTAAGGGCAGTACTCCAGCTTTTCTAAAATTTACATTTGTGAAAAAAAGAGTATTGTTGGCCAAGAGTATAGAATTAGGACCAAGAAGCTAATCAACCAGGAGAGAAGCTTTGATCTCTAAAATTCTGGAATTATCAGTAATTAGAGGAGATTTAAATAGGCTAAATGGTGGGATTAAGCTTCAATTATCACTTTGCACACTAAAATGTTGATTTTGTTTCTGGTAACAGAGATACCCCTTTAATAAAACCCAGTTTGCATTTGCAATCAGATAACTCTTAGATTCTAATTGGTTCAGTTTTATAAACATTTATCTCATTAGAAGTTTGGGTATTAGTATTCACCACAGTGAAATAAAATGCTGGCACAGAACTTTCTGTACTCACCTATTTTAACTATTTTCTTCAATGGAGTACTGCCCGGATTTGGGTGAGAATAATTTTATTAGGGCTTTTTATTTTGTTAGAAAACCTTTTTAGCCTCTGAGCATTCTTTTCAATTTTTGTATGTATATGTTAAACACCATACAACCCAGCAAGTACACTCAACACCATTCGATGAAATGTTTACTACCAATTTGTTAACATGGAATACCAAATTGACTTATTTTAATTCTAATCCAGAGAGTTTCTAACATATGCATAGTTTTATAACTTAAAAACATGTCATTAATTATTTATCCACCAACTGTTCTTGATTAGGAGTTAGTTTTATGTGTTGCTGTTCAGATGTTTGGAGAAGGAAACTTTTTTTTGGTTTGTTTGTTCATTTAATTGATCCATATTTTAAAATTTGATGCTTTTTCATTCTTTGGATGACAAACACAAGTTTAGTGTTCATTCATTAAGCATTTATTAAGCCAGAAAACACTGGTGAGCCAGGGGAACCCTACAGCAAAGGGGGAGGAATACTTGTAGGAGCCAGGGGATCAACATGGGTCACAGAATCAACTAATCAGGGCTCAAAAGGGGTCACAGATACTGAAGTGACAAACTTGGACCTTGTATGGGTCTGAGCTCTGAATATATGTTATGGTTGTACAGCTTGGTGTTCTTCTGGAATTCCCAATAATGGGAGTAGGGGTGTTTCTGACTCTTTTTGTCTGGGTTTATGACCCTTTACATCCTACTAGGTTGTCAAATCTTGCCATGATATGAGGGTTTGTGCCCAGTCTTACTGTCTTACTGTACCTTGGGAGGCTTCTTCTTCTTCTTCTTCTTCTTCTTCTTCTTCTTCTTCTTCTTCTTCTTCTCTTTCTTTCTTTCTTTCTTTCTTTTTTACTTCTTATTCATCTTCTCATTTTCTTTTGAAAGGAAACAGAGGAGGAGTTAATCTTGAGCAGAAGGTAGGTGGGTGGAGTAAATGAGAGGACAAGAGGGAGGGAAATATAATGTGTTAGAGAAGAATAAAAGTTAAAAAATGTCTTAGTGTTAGGTTGTGGAAATAAAATTGTACTACACAACAGTTGTGTTCAAAGAACAAATCTCGTGCACAAGGCAAATTATCATATAGACAAATAATTACACATAGAGAAAAACTTTTAAATCTGTTCCTGGGACTGATTGATTCCAAGGCCTCAGGCATACCAGGGAAGCTCTCTAGTATTAAGCCTCATTCCAATCTGATGGAGACTTTTTATAGAAAAAAATTATGTTAGGAAAGTCAAATGGGTAAGTTTTCAAAATACAAAGAAAAGTCCTTTCTACAGAAGAATTTCAATTACAATTTGTGCTTAATTAAGATTGATTAGCCAACTGAAACACAGAAGAAGCACCTCTGCTGAGGCACAAAGTTCCAGGACCCATCTCATTCCCACACAAGGAAGATCAGTTTAAATGAATAAAATGCATGAGAAAGAAGGTGGAGACAAGAATTGGGTAGGGTCTGTCCACAGAAGGTCTTAAAGGGGATAGTGCTGAGCTTAAACCCCATCTGGTGTGGTCCAGAATTCTTTTAAGGATCTGAACAAAGGGATCCAACTTCCTTAGTGGTTACAGAAAATAAATCAGCAGACTTTATATGGGTTAGGTAGACCTGACATGAGTTTATTAGGGGATTATATGGAAGTGAGTGATTTCAACCAGGACAATGGTGGACAGTATAGAGAAATGTATACATCGTTTCCTTTCACTCTAACCTATGATCTCTCTCAGCTTCCTGTCATGAGGTCATGACTTGAAGTCAGTAGCTTCCTTTTAGTAACCTCCCCACCACCATGATCATTTAATTTAGGCCCATAATTGTGGAGCCAACCAACCAACTACAGACTATAATGTCTAAGTTGGAGTTTGTTATAGTATCAACAAACTAACAGAAAATTGGTGCCAGAAATGGTGTCATTGTAGCATTACCCACCCACGTGTTTGTTAAAGCTTTGGAACTGGCTTGTAGCACAAACATGAATATATATCCAGTAGTGTTCTTCCGAAACCCTAGGACAGTTGTTCTCAACTATGCTAATGCTGAGACACATTAATACAGTTCTCTGGGTTGTGGTGACTCCCAGCCATAAAATTGTTTCATTGCTACTTTATAACTGTAATTTTGCTACTATTATTAATTGTAAGGGAAATATCTGATATGCAGGATATTTGACTGTAGGTGATATATGACTGTAAAGGGATTGAGATCCGTGGGTTGAGAACCACTGCCCACAGATCAAATCTGTGCTTCAGTTTGGGGACCAGTATTATGTTAAGTAGTACATTATACGACCATATTATACATAGATATTTCAAGTTTTAGTCAGAGTTGTACAGTTTTCAGTTTATACGGCTACATAGAATGAATAGCTATTCAACTTTTTGAATGACTGTACATGGCATTTCTTTTTTCTTTTTCTTTTTTGTGCCTTTTTTGTGCCAGGGTTTCTCTGTGTAGCTTTGGAGCCTATCCTGGCACTCTCTCTGGAGACCAGGCTGGCCTCGAACTCACAGAGATACCCTGCCTCTGCCTCCCGAGTGCTGGGATTAAAGGTGTGAGCCTTTTGTGCCTTAATGTTCACTTTCAGTGTAGAGGTATATAATTTTTGTATGTGTTTTGTTTATTTTGTGAATAATGTAATACATGATGTTAGGTAATACTATAAAAAATGAAGTGTATTCAGCTTACTTCTTGGAGTCTGGAAGGCCAAGGTCAGGAAGCTTGTTGGTTTGGTCTTTGGTGAAAACAATCTAGCTCCATTACAACATAGCTGAAGGCATCACAGTAACAGAAAGAGAATGGCACACCTGAGACAAAAAGGAAGAGAGGTTAAGAGAACATTCCAGACATGCATGCATCAACTTCTCACGCAGTTCCGAAAGTTGTTGGTTACTGCTGTGGTATTCATGCTATGATTGCTCCATTGGGCCTCTCTTGTCAGGACAGTCAACATTATATTTCCTAGAATTCATAAGCTGAGTAGGATTGATGAATACTTTTCTTCTTTGATAATGTGCATATTTTCAAAACTATGAAAGCTAGCCAGTAGGGATGAAGCTTCCAGGTCAGTATCAGCTGGATATCTCCATGTCCCGTGACTAGAGTATATGATATCTTCAGCAATGCAGTTCTGCCATCAAGTTCTGGAGGGTAGTCAGTATCATTGAAAATAGTCAGTAATGTTTGGAGCTGTATGGAACAACCCTAGTTAACAAATGCATAATAGGTAAGGTGTTTGTAACACTGTGCATTTTATTTGATAGGTTGTGGTGCTATGGTATATAGTAGGGTATTTCCATCCTGTTATAAGGTAATTCCTTAAAACTTTCTCTTGCTCTCTTTCTTTCCCTCCCTCCCTCCAACCCCCCTCTCTCTCACACACATACACACAAAATGTAAACTTCTATAATAGTAGACATTCATTTGATGTTTTCAAAGAATCTTTAGTATTATTTAGCCCTTCCTATATTCCCTCCTCTAACCCACTTTCCCATCTTTGTACCAATACCATCTTATTCAATTATTCCTCTTTAATCCTTGTATTGCTTTGTTCTACCCCTCCCCCAGAAACCTATCTCCCCATGGTCCATTACTAAATAGGTATTATAAGTCAAACACACATATCTCAAGTGTAAAAGCTTATATCCACAAGTGACAGAAGACATGTCTTTCTGGATCTGACTTATTTCACTTAGATTGATTTTTTCCATATTTACTTGTGAATTTCTTAATTTCATTTTCCCTTAATCTTGGATAATATTCCATTGTGTAAGTGCACCACATTTCTGTTATCCACTCATCAGATAATTTACATCTAAGTCATTTCCATTTCCTGACTATTTTGATTTGAGCAGCAATGAACATTGAGCAGGTAGCTCTATATAAGGAGATAGTCTTTTGGGTAAATGTCACAGTGTGGTATAGCTGGATGTTTGTTCTGTCTTTGTCCAAGTTGGTGTTAGAACAATAAAAGCCTATCAAATGAATTGTGAACTATTTCCCTTTCTTCTGTTTTCAGAGACAGATTGATTATCTTTAAATTCTATTAATTTTTAAAATCTTGCTAGAATTCTCCTATAAAAGTATTTGCATATGGATATATGTTTTGTGAGAGTATTTAAGTTCAATTTTCTTAATATTTGTAAAGCAATAAAATGATTTTATTCATAATGAGTGCATAGTCATGATGCCATTAATGTCATTGGTCCTTTTTTTTTTAATCTGAGGGCCCTGAGGGAAATGGACAACATTTTTCAAGTGCTAAAAGAAAAAGGTGGTATCTCAAAATTATCTATTTAATAAAAAATTCTGTTAGTAATGAAGATGAAATCAATACAAATCCAGATGAAGAGAAACTTAAACTCAGTTGTGAGAATGGCTAGTCTTTAAAGAGCTCTCTCAACATTGAGAGGCTGAGATACAGACCATGGTTTCCCTAGTGTTGGTGCTGCAGAAATCTGAATTGCCCCATAGTGGCTGTCTCATGTTGGAGAAGCTAAGAGGTCAAGAACATGGTAGTTTCCAAGACATGGAGGTTCTTTAGGAAACTTCAGGTTCTTCAGCCTGGAAATAATGCTGGTTCTAATGCCAGTGAAAGACTCATCACTAAATTAATTTCACAGGAGAAGAAAAATCAAGGAGGAGACAGAGAATAATCTTTGGCTTGTGCAATCTAGGCTTGTACAAGAAGGGGCTGCCCATATTTGGGATGTGTTTCCCCACATCAATTAAAGCAATCAAGATAATCCATCAGTGCTCAGTTGATTCTAGAGGCAGTTTCACACTTAAATCCAATCACCAGGGACTCCCCCGTTAAGTTTACACTGTTACTGTCTGGCTGGTAGTGCTATGTTTGTCCCCCCATAATTCACCAGTTATCCTAATATACCACAAAAGGTGAATTTACCTCTGCTAACTTGAGGCAAAAGTCTTGAAGAGTCAAGAAAAGAGTCAAGGAAAGAGTCCTTAGTCTTCATCACCACTGTAACAAAGTGGTTGTTCCATGGCTGTTATTAGGTAATATGGGTGTCTGAGTAGCTGACTTAATCTCCATTAAACTCTGCAGTGAGAAACTTTCCTGACACTGTTGAGTTTGGGGTGAAGGACTGTGATGGCTATTCTTGGTTGTCAGCTTGAGTACATCTGGATTTTACTAAAACCCACATGACTGAGTACAACTGCATGGCATTTTTCTCAATTAAATAATTTGAAGTGGCAAAGAACCACCTTTAATCTGGATCTTTTGAGGTGGGAAGACACTTTTATCTTGGGCCAGCAACCTATACAAAAAAACATGTATAGTTGAGATGCTATTGGCCTCTGAGAAATGAACTGATATATTCAAACTAATGGAGTCCAGCCTATGCATACATTTGTTAATGAAAACAAAATAATTATAGGAATTGAACACTTTCCAAACCAATGAACCATTTAAAAACTGGGCATGGAAGTTCTCCTAAAAATGTGATGTTTAATTTTATCAAATGGAGTTTTTTTCTAACCATTTCTGAATCCTAAACATCACAACTTTGCACAACGAACTTTCATTGGTAGTGAAGGAGATTTCACAATAAAATCTATTTGTTATCCTTTACTTTCTACTTATTCTTTATTGTGGACAGGGACTCTTTGCCTTTTCATTTCCTCACTTTCATTTTATAGGTCTTGGTTTGTTTATACTAAAACTACAATTTTATATCTTTGGAAAAATATATGAGTTATATGACTGAGATAACTCTATATTTATGTTATTTTATTAAGCTATACTTTAATTTTATTCCATTTGTCCTTGTTAGGGAAAGTTTTGTACCTGCAGGTATTTTAGAGTTAACTTTAAGATTCCATATTGGTTCTCAGCCTATAAAAGTTCAAGCTTATTTGAATTTTTTGCTCCTAGTTTTTCACCCCTCCTACACACACACACACACACACACACACACAAACACTGAAATTATCATCATCATTGTTAACTGGGTATATGCTAATTGCAATATGAGCACATAAGTAGCTAAGGCAGGAGGATGATGACTTTGAAGATGGTCTGGGCTAAATAAACTAGCTCCTTCTTCATCCTGATATATATATATATATATATATATATATATATATATATATATGGGGGTCTTGTGTATCTTGTGTAATTATTATGTGTTGTATTCATAACTCAAGGGTGAGGATAATATTTGACTAAATATTTCCTCTTAATGTTATATGCGTATATATATGTGTGTGTGTTTATATACAAGTATGCATTCATGTACACAAACTGTATATTAATACTGTGTCTGTTGGGGCTGGGGTTACAAAAAACCAGTGTTTCTAAGAGTGTCATTGTTATTCAAATTCCACCCATATTCTTCAAGTCTCTGCTTTTCTCCATTTTTTCTTGCATATATTTTTTTAGCCACTTTATAGGAGGAAGCAAAGGATAGGCATGTGGAAGGGATGGGGATATTTTTACCATCCTTAGAAGCCTATATTTCCTAGCATGCCACAGTTGTATTTCCTACTTCCCCTTCCCACTCTTTACAAAGATGCACAGAGAAAGAGATCCAGATACTTGAACTACTGTGTTCAATTCTAATCCTGACTCGGTTCATGCTGCTTTGACTTAAAGGGATTGGTTTTATTCTTTTGGTCTGTTTTCTAGATTTACATATTAAATTATTTCTAATTTCTTCCCTTTTCCTGGACATTGTTATTCCTACGCAGTTTTAACATTGCCTAAGTCAGATTTTTCCCCTTTTTAATCTTTCTCACACCTGAAGGTAGTGAAGAATCAGGATGAGAGACATATGAGAAGGGAAAAAAAGATTTCTGCATTTTTGTTTTTCTTTTTTTCAGTATCAAAGGCAAAATCTTAGTTTCTAACTATCTAAGCCATTCAACATTCATATTGTTTTGTTTTCTTTATTTTTGCTCTAGTCTTAGTGTGTTTATTTGAATTATTAAACTTATTAATTTGAAGCTTTTTATTTTTGCAAAACTCATTTTGTAACAATAGGGAACAATTTTATTGGCAACTCATAAATAATCTAAAACATTCTTCTAATGGAACTGGCCATCTGCTGCCCACAGAATGAAATAGTTGTATCATTATGGATGTTTAACCTCACTATTACATGATTTCAATTAGATATATTCTTTAGTAATACATGTTTGTAAATCTCAAAATCCCTACTTAATGAGGAGATTTTCATAGGTTATCCAAGTTCTCAGCCAAGTGATCCAGAAAAGCAGAGGCATTCATAACCCTGTTGAATGTCAGTTTTATGTAGAATGGATGGATGTGAACACTAAGGATGCTTTGGTAAAGAATATGGCAAGCTAATAATTGCTCAGCAGGTAAGATATGGTCCTTCAGTGAAGTGAAATATGCTTTCCACAATGTTTAAGATAGGTGTCAGTTTAATATTTGAAACATTTTATGCCAACTTCTTAATATGGCTATGTTAATATGGTGTGATGTGATGATGGTAGAAAATGAATCACAGATTATTTCATAGAGAGAATCCTTTTGGGTTTCTCTCCCATTCTAATTACCCAACTTTAGATGACATTATGCAGACTGGAAGCTTCTTCTTTCTTCTGAAAATGGAGGGGACAAGAGTATGCTGAACAAAATTGCATTCATTTGTTTTCTGACTTAAACTATGGATATTATGGCAGTAAGCAGTTAATTCTTCAAATTTACTGTCACTATCATCATATGCCCTGCTTATTTTCCCTCCCAAGTTGAAGGAATGACTGATTCTTTGATGATTTGATGTAAATTATTGGTATAGACATGGAACATATCTGGAATAAAAGTATGGCAAATACCTTTATTTCACCTTTCACACATGGGGTATACTCCCTTATTATATTCTTGGAAAAGGAACTGAGTAGGTACCCAAATTGGGTTCAAGTTTAAGATCTGTGACATAGCATCGTAATTTGTTGCTTCAAGGCAATGACATTAATACCTGCCCTGAATAGTTTGTGGTAACATCATTGAGATTAAACTAATTTACATCCCATGTGTTTTCGTTTGCCTTTGGAAAAGACCATCTTGGAAAAAGATCTTTTGGAAAAGATCACTCTGAAGAGTAGATTCTCCTCAACAATTTTTTCCTCCTCAACTTTTAATGGAGCTCTGGCCCAATAGCATCCCTTTAAGTTGAAGTTGTTGAAAGTGGAGAATAAATTTCATACGTCAGAGCTTAACTTGGCTTGTCTTAAACATACTCTGACATGCACTAGTCTATAGTTGGACAAAAATCATCAAGTTTGGATACCGTGTTATAGTGAAGTATTAAATGTCTGCTGTCAAAATCCTTCCCAGGGGGAGACAACATCTAGTCCAGTGCCTAAGACCCCATGACAAACTGAGGTATAATTCCACCAAAGTTCACTTTAGAGAACTGATGAGTTTATGAGGCTACTTTACAGAACAGTGGCAAGGGGTTACTTTCAGCAGTGTGGGTGCTCCTATCCCCAAAGCCTGACCCAGCAGTGATGAAGGCTTCCATAAATCTGCATAGCTGGAGTTTCATAGCTCTCCTAATCTCCTCATCTTGGATGCACACAATTAAAGCAGAGTTGCATACAGAAGATGGTAGGAAGGGAGACGCTGTATTCTCAAGAGGGTCTTGTGATACTTCCTACCCCCAAGCTGGTTGCTGTTTGGCTTGGGGTAGAGCCACACACAGCAATGTCTTATGTAATGTAGTAAAAATTTATGTCCCAAACTACTGGAAATATATTATACTGTAGGGAATTGATTGTCCCAATCATCATGACCTGGTGAATTTGGAGCTGAATCTGGTTGTTACTATCCCTTGTTGCACTGGAGTTACACTTCATATTTCTTCTAGTCCAGGAAAATATAAGAAGTGCTCTTTTTCTGGAATGTGTGTTGCTAAATAGGAAAAGGAAGAAGAAGCAGGAGGAAGAGAAGAAGAATCAAAAGCATTTATAACTAACAACTGTTTGTATAAGAAACAATATTGGAATTAGTACCAATTATGTGTGTGTGTGTTGGGGCATTCAGGTTTGATTTGATTTCTTTTGTTTTGGGTGATACTTGGTTTCTTTATGTAGCCAAGGAAACCCTCAAATCAACATCTTTCTTCCTCCCCCTCCTTATTGCTGGATTACAGGTGTACTCCACCATACTTGGCTCATTAATATTCACATTTATCATCCCACACTTGTGATGAAAATTGTCTGTATTCCTTGTAATACTGTGTTTACTTTATTTTTTCTACCAACTCTAGGCCAGAGTTTGGTTAAAAAAATACCAAGCAAAATGTGCATAAAATATGAGGATATTTACAGTTTGTTCCAGAATTATGTTTTGACACATAGTGCAGAAAAATAATACTAAATTTGTTGGGACTCACAAAACTTTGTGTTTTTCCCCTGATTCACAAATGTTAATGAAACTTTCAAAAATGTCAGTTTTCTAAGATAAAATTGATAGTTTAATGTCATTTTATTCCAAGCCTTGTTTTTGAACGTCTTGGTATTTGCTAAGCTAAAGTGTCTGTCAGTAAATAATATTCACCAGTGCCTCTTGCTCTTTCTTTTTAATGTTTTGAAAATTTTGACTCTGATGGAAAATACTGATTAACTATTCCAAAACTATTTTGATCACATTCCAAGACCCAAGTGGTGCATGAATAAGCTCTTACGTTTTCTATTTTAAAAATAATTGGATCCTTCTAATCCTAGGTGTCCATATCCCATGTGTTAGCTGGCACAGAACTAAGTAAATAGCCTTTTTTTGTATTTGCATTTTAATTTCCCTTCAATGGGTTGCAATCTATGTTTTCATACAGAGAATATTCCTGCATTATAAATAGATGTCACTTGAGCTGTCATTTCAAAGATCTATGATAAGAGTCTGAAAGTCTAGAGACCATGTTTAAAGTCACAAATTTAGTAAGAGTTTTTGAAATATTTTAAACTGTTTTCCTTAAGATGGAAATGTGCATAGCTTCTTAATTGGTAATCACAACTTGTTACAAGCTCCTTATTAATATGAATTACATATATGCAACAGTTTAACATTGACAAGATCATCTTAAACAAATTATATACAGTCTATAAAATGGGATTGGTTCACTTGCCTTTGTATGCATACTTATTAGGGACATGATATTTCATAGACACAGTCTATTAATACAGAAAAATTTCTTCCAAGTATATATCAATCTTCTATAAGAAGTGAAAGACATTTTTTGAAGTCCAAAAGACACATTAAATAGCTAAACTAAGAGAGAGATGTTTATTTATGATTAATGTTCTTCTTAATTATGATCCTAGTGCAATGTTTTTCTATGGTGTTTTAAAAATGATATCATTTCTGTTCCATGCTGAAGTCTCCTCTGCAGTGGGACATATTTTAAACTAAAGACTTCCCATCTGGCCCTGCCAAGGTGAATTTTTCCCTCACAGCCTTGACTTACAGTGGAAGTTGATGTGAGAGTTTGTCATGGTTGTTTTGACAGTCCGGCCATCCTCATTCAGGGATGCAGTCCCTGTGGTTTGTCAATTATCCTGCTAACCCTACAGCAAGAGCAACACTCAAGGCACTGAACTGTCAAGTGGTAACCAAGAAATAATATCAGGATTCAGCAAGGCAGGAATGAGAGGACAGGGTACGTCCAACAACAGAGCCTGTATATCACTCAGTGTTTGTTTTATTTATGGAGGCTTGAAACAGATTAATTATTGTGAGTCACATGATGAGGTATGGCCCATTGCTTTGGACATTCATTCCTGTCTAAATTTAGAGCAAGGATTGAAGTGCTGATTCACATTTTGCTAACAGAAGTTTCTGCTGCATGATGAGCTGGGGAAATAGGTAGACCACCTGATCTTAATATTGTTTTAAATGTTTTGTTTTTCCACTTGCCTCATGTTCATTGTAAGATCTTTAGGGAAGAAAAATTACTTGTGGACTTGCATATGTTTTTAAAAGTAATTTTTCAAGTTTTGATAGGTTCCATTGACAGGGAAATTAACATATATATCAGGTAGAATTGTGGATGACAAAAAGACTTTCAAAATCAAGTGCCAAAAGGAAATTGATTCTGAACAATTCATAATTATTGCTAGACTTTAAGAATTACTTCATTATCTCATGTGTATGGGTGCTTTGCCTGCATGCGATGTTAGAGCACCAGATGTGTGTCAATCTGGGGCCATTGGATCCAGACAGTTGTGAGATGCCATGTCAGTGCTGGGAATAAAAACCATGTCCTCCACCATAACAGCAGTGGTCCTTACCTACTGAGTCATCTTTCCAGTCCCTTATTACCAGACTTTGAAGTGAAGAAATAAGGATTTCAATATGCAAATAATATACACTCAAAAATGAAAAAAAAAAGAATAAAGAGGAACTCTGTCTGTTATCTATTGTTTCATAGGACTCTGGAATTTTCTCATCATGTGATTCACCTATACTCCATAGACTTTCATTTCCCTTATTTATGCCCTACCTGCGTTCCAAATGTAAATTAATTCAAATTTCTGCTGTACAAATTCTAAATCATAGCAGATAATTAACAAATTGAATCTGGGATAATACATCTGTATTTGCTGGCTATATATAAAAGAGGTGTGTGTTTATATGTGTCTGGCTATCTGTGTATGTGTGTAAATGCATGTGTTTGTGTATGTGTGTTTGTTTGGTTTATGTGTGTAGTTTATGCTTGTGAATTTGTGGGTGACTGTGCCCATGTCCACACTTGCAGAGGCCAGAGTAGGATAAGTGTCTTCCTCTGTTGCTCACTGTAAGTGGAAGTTTCTCTGTCTCCTGCCCACCTGTTTCCAAATTCCTAGCATCCACTTTCCAAATTACCACACAGAGGCTTAGAGTAATTATAAATCTTTGGCCTATTGCTCAGGCTTATTACTAACTAGCTCTTACATTTAAATTAACACATTCCCATTAATCTATGTATTACTACATAGCCATGGCTTTACCAGTCTTCTGACATCTTTCTTATTTGCATTTGTAGGCAACTCTCTAACTTAACACTCTTCATAGCATCCTCATAGTCTGGCTCTTGCACTCAATCTCTTCCTGCCCAGCTATTGGCCAATCAGTTTTTATTTAACAATGAGGATAACCCACAGTATTTCCTCCTTTTTGTCTAATTAAGCAGTAAAATTTTAACTTTAACATAGTAAAATTATATATAACAAAACAGTTATTAAGTAAGAATTACAGTAACAATAGCCCATCCATTTGTATTTGGCAAAATTAGAGAAAATACTCTATTATCTATCCTATATTGACAAGTCTAAACTTTCACATCTAATTTATCTATCTTTTAGCATAACTAAGGAAAACTGTAACTATGACTGTCTAGTCTTCAACTGGGTCAAAGACCCAACAAGAGTGAAATGTTACTTTATGATAGTGGTATCTGGCAGCATGAACAGTTACCAGTTCCTCTGCAATATTGGGGCATCTAACTCTGGCCTGTGGCCCTAGAATATCTGAAATACTTTCCTGTGAAGCAGAGAACTTTAAAGGACTGTCCTACTTGTCTTGGCAAAATTCAGAAGTTGCCTTTATTGCATCCTGCTGTTACACTTTGGACAGTAACTATCAGCAATTGAGTCAAGGGCAGTTATTTTGCCCACATGGCAAGCTTTTGCCATAAATAAAAGTCCATATGGAGTTTCTTCAATTC
The DNA here is from genome assembly GCF_003668045.3 of Cricetulus griseus. Lineage (NCBI taxonomy): Eukaryota > Metazoa > Chordata > Mammalia > Rodentia > Cricetidae > Cricetulus > Cricetulus griseus. The sequence continues at coordinate 26,786,722 of NW_023276807.1, forward strand.
CCATCATCCTGTTTGAAGTAATTGGTGATGCCAGGAGCAACATGTCTCACTGTTGAGAAAAGTCTAAGTTTTTAAAACATTTAAAGGTCATAGTCTATAGACCTTTGAAGTGTTTGAAGATTGCTTATCTATCAGAAATGTATCTCTGTATGACTTTGAAAACCTAACTAACATGACTGTACGTTTGCTATTATAAATGACCATTTAACTGTATTTCGTAATTACATATTACATTTTAAGTGAGAAGAAACATAATTACAGCATGGCAGAAGTAACTTTAAATTTGTATCAATAAACTAAAATCCATGTGGTTGTAAACTATTTGAGATTAACAGTTGTTTTCTATCATTCCTACATCATACTCCTCTTTTTTCTTTTAGAAAGGGATTGACTATGATGAATAACAATTTGTAACCAACCCCCCCGAAATGAAAACAAAGATTGATAAACACTAGTTTTGGAGTTTTTATGTAGTTCTCTAGACTACTTCCAGTTGATTAGTGGGTACAGGTGATCTTTGAGGGACCTGGAGAAAATTTAGAATTTTGATCAACTCCTTACTGGAATATTTTGTGACAGCATCCTTGAAGCTTTTCTGGGTGTAGAACTAACAGGAAACTGAAACAGAGGTGCTCTGAAATGTTGGATCACCTGGGCCATCTCTATCCATCAGAGTTTTTCAGGGGGTCTTCCTCCATTAAAACATATTAACTTGGAAGTAATCAATAGCCTCTCTTTTCCTGTGGAAACAAAAGCAAAACCTCTTCTCCAATGCATTTTTTATTTCCATTTGACAAATATAGTTTTTTACTTCCATTTTAAAGTTAAGGCATTCCTTAAATGTGTAAGCTGGTTTATTTCAACAGACTCTGTTTCAATTACAGGTCTCTTAGCACCTGTCCTTTGTCATCAATCAAAAGGTTCAAAATCAACACAGCAACATACAGGATCCAAATTCCTTGTGTATTTCCCATCTTATGTGGCTTCTTTTCTTTTATATTACTTTTCTTCTGTCTTTAAAGACTTTATTATTTTTAAACTATTTCTTTCAATGACTATCCATACCCTTTCTATTTCTTAAGACTGTGCACACTGTAAAACACTGGAACCTGTTTAGAGGTTTTTCCATCTAGACCTCTTTTACTGAATGTCTTCTAGTTTTTTGTTTCTTTTTTTGAATGTGTGAACAAAAACCCTTAGTCTAGCAAACAGGGCTCAGCTGTGCTCTCAAAGTCCAAAGGCAGAGGCTAAAAGAAGCTTCTTTACCATGGCCCATGTCAGAGACCTTGAGAACCCACCATGTGGCTTAGATCATTGTGGTTGGTGGCTGCCTTCATCATGGGGGCAGTTGTCTGGAGATGTGTCTTTAACGTAGCCATCATGAGAGACAGGGAAGTTAAGTGTGGCTCTGTGTTTTCATGCTTAGAGCCGTTATGAACCCTTTTTAGGTCTTATGTGGATCCATGTCAGATGGTAGGCGCCATATGAAACCAGGTTACTCTGTCTCCTGCAGCCTGTTTCCAAATTCCCAGCAGCCACTTATCAAATTATCACATAGAGGCTTATATTAATTAAAACTCTTTGGCCTATCGTTCAGGCTGATTACTAAGTAGCTCTTACATTTAAATTCACCCATTTCTATGGATCATGTTTTTCCACCTGGCTGTGGCTTTACCAGTTCTCTGGCATCTTTGCATTTGCAGGCAACTCTCTGACTCTGCCCTTCCTCTTCCCAGCATTCTCCTAGTCTGATTCTTACATTCAATATCTTCATGCCTAGCTATCGACCAATCAGCTTTTATTTAACTCTGAGCATAATCCATAGCAGTTCTCTCCATCATTGCCTTGAGATAGAGCCTGTTGCTGAATAGAAAGCTTACTGTTTAGCATAGTCTGACTGGCCAGCAAGCTCTTGGGAGCTGCCTGTCTCTTTCTTCCAATGGGAGGACTACAGTCAGAATTACAGTTCAGGTTACATCTATACTCAACTCTTTTGTGGGTGCTGGGGAGTCAAACTCAGTTCCTCATGCTTTTTGAGCAAATGTTCTTACCAATTTGTCTATCTTCTCCAGCTCCAAGTAGACATTTTCTATTTGCAAGCGATTTTCAGGGAAAAGTGTGAATGAGCCATACTTCCTGATGTGTGCACAAAATGCTTGAAATTTAAAATGTACGTTATAAAAATAAACACAATGGTGAAATTAAAAAAATGCTGAGCATAGCTTTCTCTGTATTGACAAAGTATAATGTTCTTTGCAAGGTGCTTTGTATTTTCTAGTTAAATACCCCAGGGTATCAATAAGAAAGAGAAATATGTCACAGTCATCGATAACTACTTTTAAAGTATGGTGTCTTGTAATTTCATATACAGAGTCTGGTGTGTGTGTGTGTGTGTGTGTGTGTGTGTGTGTGTGTGTGAGAGAGAGAGAGAGAGAGAGAGAGAGAGAGAGAGAGATCAATATCTTGCTTCTAAGTTTTGTTTTTTTGTGTTTTTAGTTTAATAGACATCCTTCATAGTAAAGAAAACAAGTTTTGCTAATATAATTTTAGTGGCTCTTAACAGTTGAACACCATTATTTGCTTCAGTATTACTCTAGAATTAGATTTCAGATTAGTTAAATTTGAAGACAGAAAATGACTGTGGTTCTTATTCCTAGTATATTTTAGGATTATTTCATTTTAAGATGTGTATTTTGAAATGAATCACTAATTCAAAAGACATCAATTCTTTGAATCTTTGGGAGGAATCAAGTCTCAGAGTCTGTGATTCACATTAGAAATCATCTTGATTTCTTAATGTATTTTATTACTTTGGGAAATGATTGTTACAAGTTTAATAAGCATGTAGCCTAACTCCACTAGCTCTGTGGCCTACATCACCCAGTGCTTCTCTCAGACAAGCTTTGTGCCTGTGACCAACATCCCTCAGCTGATGTCCCACACTGACATTTCCAAAATACTAGAGTCTCCATTGCAATGTTGCAGTTTAGACTTCGGCATGATAGTTTCATCCAGTGGTCTCTCTTGGCTTTCTTCCAAGGACTTCAGTTCTGGCACACACTGTCTGTCCTCAGTGCTCTCTGAAATGATGATGCAAGGCTCAATGATTAATCATAACCTTCCATATTTCATGCCATCAAAAATCAATACCACATGGACTCCATTGCCAAGTTATGCTGCAAGACTATAAGGGAGTCTGTCCCCTTGGAGCACAGTTGCACTAGTTTCTGTGTGCTGACCCTGGAGAAACATTACCCTAACAGTTGCATTTCATGACCAGGGAACCTCTATATTGAAATTGTGGGTATAAGCCCTCTTTCACATGAGTCTTCATTTTCACAAGATGGAGCCTTCCTTGGGTTGGGTCTTGCCCTCAGGACACTTTTTTCCTATTGTCTGCATAGAAATTGCCAGGTTTCACATTGATTATATTAATCTCTTTAACAATTGCATATTCCTGTCATCAACATTCTCTTTGTCCAAAATTTGAATGTTGCTCATATTTCTCTTCTCCAAACCCTACATTTTCTTTATCATTCTGTACTACCTTTTGACTGACTGTAGACTTGCATGACAGAAGTGAGCAGTAACCAGGACACAGTCTGGATACTATTCTGTCTTGAAATTTCCCTTACTGTATAAAAGTAAGTTAGTCCATCACCTTTAAACTCAAGTTCTCAGGACAGAAACAGAATACAGGCAGTTTTGGACTCTAGTGAGTCCTGATAGACTCTTGGTTTCCCTCTGGAACCTCATTAGCCAAGTTGCCACTGCCCATGTTCCTCTCAGCATTCTCTTCGAAGTTCCCCCTAGACTATCTCACTAAGCTCTGCTTACAGTGTTCAGCAGGTTTCCTCACACAAAGTTCCAAAGTTTATAAATTCTTTCCACAATCCAACTCCAAAGATCTAGGAACCATATGCTTCAGTATATAATAGCTATGGTCCTATTTCTTGACACCAAATATTCTGTATTATTTACTTGTGTTGTAGGTAGGATTTATTTTGTCTCACAGATCAAGGGTACAATCCATCACAGAGGGCCACACATGGTGGCAGGAGCTTGAGACAGGTCCTCACAGCATACATTTAGGAAACACAGGAGATGCATGTTTTGGCCAACACATGCTCTCCCTTTCTCTTAGCCTAGGATCTCAGCCAACAGAATGGGATGTAACACACCCACTAAGGTTGGATCTTTCAACAATACTTAATTGAGATATACCAAGAGTTTTGTTTCCATTTTAAGTCTCATAAATTGACAGTCATAGCTAACCATCAGATTATTACCACTGTTATGATTAACCATTATCACCCATGTTAGTGTTGTAGAGAGTATCCAGTTAAAAAATACAAATGGCTATAGAATACTGCCCATTAATGAGTAAAACTGTGCTGGGATCATATAGTTTTGCATTTCCTGCAAGGAAGTTAGAATAACAATTATTCTCATTATCTAATAGTTTATAAACAAGCTTTTGGATTCATCATAGAAACTTTATTGTAAAGGCACCATATAATGGTTAATGTTTTCATTTATACAAAACCATAGAAAGTTGTTTATAAGTATCTCTGCTTAGGTTGTGTAACCATATATTATTGGCTACAGCTATTAAGGAACTGTATTGCTGTTTTGTGTTGTAGCCCAAAGCATCTTAAACTTTAATGTACATATGTATTATCTGGGGATCTTATTAAAAGGCAGATTCTGATTTGTTAAGTCTAGAGTAGAGCCTGGGACTCATGTTTCTGTCCACTTCGAATCAAATCATGGTCCAATGGCTTTGTCAGAATAGCTGTGATTCAGACCATAGCATGATGCTCTTCCTATTTGATTGTTAATTATTTCTTCTCTCTGTGTGTGTTTTATGCCTTGCTTTGTGCACTAAGTGTATTTGCATGTTATGAATTTGATTAACTTCTGGTTTGTGCAAAGGTGAAAGGTCATGAAATTTACATAAAACAGTATCAAAGTGGCAGGTGTGTGGTGTGTTATAGTTTGTGACAAATCAACCAACCTCTGCGTGCTGGTTCCTCTACTAAAGTAGCAATCAAGTGTTAAGCACCTTGCTAATCACACAGAGTATGTTATAAATATTTCTCTCATCAGAATCCTTCCTTTCCCTGTGCTTCTTGTCCAAGGTCCAATCTGCTTAACACAATCTTGGTGTGCAGCAGTACACAGAGCTATATAAAGCACTGGGTAAAAATGCTGACTCTTCCTAGAGCACCATTTTATTCAAAGACTTATAAAATTCAGTTAATATAAATATGGCTTGTTTAGATCATGGACTTGTGTACATTACACAAGTATAATAACACAAGAGCTTGTGATAGGCCATCTCTGATTACACTGCTATAAGGAAGAGAAGTGGCTTCAGATCATACCACCATTAGGTTAATTTCGGGAGTTGTGATGGACAAAAGAACTAGAAATGGAAGCAAGCACTCATAAGCAATTGACTTAAGCCAGAGTCCTTGCTCTCTCACCTTATAGATCCTTCTCCTTCTTGGCCTCATCCATCTTCTTATTTGCAAATTCAAAGAGTTAGACTTATTTTGTGGTCCTTCCAAGCTCTGACATTCTATGGTTTTATAATTAAATTATTCTTTTCCACCGAGAATTTTGCTTGAATTCATAGGCGACCAGTTGACTATTTTGTATGGTAACCCTGGCTCTGTGGTAGTCCCCATCTGTGACCAGAGCTGTCAATCATCCTGTGATTATTTCGACTGTTTGTTGGAGTCAAAGGCCTGCCCTAGAGATGGCGTTTCATTTGAAATACAATTAAGTGCACATGGTGCTGGGAAATGTGTTACCCCACAAGCAATGGGGTGAGTCTCCAAAAGAATTTACCCCCCAAATTTAAGGGATCAATGAGCAGTGTAGCTCACCAGAGCAGCTACTTGACAATTTGTCACTCAACTTCAGGAAAACTATAGAGGAACAGCACAATGCATTAATGAATAGCAACAAATCCCCATGACAACATGTTAGTTCATTAAAATTTTATCAGCATTCTTCCTAAGGAAAGTATGCCTTCTGTTCTATGTTGAGTTTCTTCAACATTGTTTTACAGCCAATTCACAGCATTCTGGTGCTTCAAAATTAGTTCCTGTGGAGAGTCAGATGCAGTCTGTATACTGTGTCACACATGGGTCTCCAGGGTGTCACGAGAAAATATTGCCTGCATTTTTGTGCATCTATGGTTTAAATACTAACAAGCATTTCCCTACTGCTTTTTTTTGGGGGGGAAGCATAAGAAATTAGCTGGAAACCTATCACCATATTAATTTTTTAGCCAATGCATTAAATTGTATTTCAGAGGCATCTTAATAATACTCACAAAAGGCATCAAAAGTAGGGAAACTAGTAAATATTTTTTCTTGTTGCCACAGTGTTTTTCTCTCTGGCTTTGGTAAATAAGCAGAAAATAATGTGCCAGCCTTGACATTTTCCTTGACTGCTTGATCTTTTTATGTGTAACCCAGATGATAATGGTTAAAGCTTCCTTGAATTTTTCAGCATTGTAGGAACATACTTTATACTTAAAATTTAGGAAAAAATGATGAAATTTCATTCTACAAATGGTAGAAAAACCCCACCATGGCTCTTGATATTTTAAACAGTTTTTAAGAAGACTGCATTGCAATCATCTTTTCCATCTGTGCATGGGCTGTGTTGCCGATCTCACTCATGCCTTCCTTTTTCTGGCAGCACCTAAGTAGCTTTGCTCATTCGTGGACCTAGGCTCCTTTACATTATCAGTGTAGTATTTTGCAGAGAGGGATTGGAACAGCTTATCAGCTTTATGAGTTCCAAAATTGGAGAAGGATGATTTTCCGAGACAGAGATTAGATCACTTATCTACTCAGAAACAAAAACAGCAGAATGCTTTTTACTCTGTACACAATGAAAAGCATTATTTCCAATACATCATGCAGGCTAGTATATGTATTTATGACAGACAGTTCTATGAGCTAGCTAATGCATTTTCAAAGATAGTATCTCCATATGAAGGGCATGCTGGCTTTGAGTTTGTCATCCTCCTGCATTAGTTACTGGGATTACAGTGTTATACCAGTATAGTCCACTTCAGTGTAAGATTTTCTTTCTGAAATTTAGAAAAGGTTTTTCAAATAAAATTGTGATTTTTTTATTCTTTTATCTATTTGTTTCATTTTGTGAGAATGGTTCTTGTTCTGCAACCTAAGTTGGCCCAGAGCTTACTATATAACCCTGTCTGGCTTCAAAATCATTTTCATCCTGTCTTAACCTTCTAAGTGCTGGTTCTGTGATTTCAGGTGACAACAATTGCATTTTGCTTCTAGTTCTTTGTGGGTTTTTGGTGGTGGGTGGGTATAGTCTAAAATATTTCAGGATGGCGCTGGACTCCTTATGTAACTGAGGATGACTTTGAACTCATTATCCTCCTTCCCAGTTTATTAGGAGACAGGGATCAAGCATAGTGTTTCATCCTGTAGGGAAATACTCTACCAATTGAGCTACATCCCTAGCCTTCAGATGTTAAAAATTTTTTTTTGTTTGTACAAATGTGTTCCTGTTCCTTATGTAGGCCAGAAACAGTCATTGGATTCTCTGGGAAGGGTGTTACACATGGCTGCGAACTGCTATGTGGGTTCTGGGAACCAAATTCTGCTCCTCAGAAAGAGTAGCCAGTGCACTTAACTGCAAAATCATCTCTTTAGTTCCTTTTGAATATGCTTTTTTTTGACGTGAGAATTTTACTTGAAAGATATGCTAAAATAATAAGACCTTGAGTCAGAATTTATGAGCAATGGTGTTCATATTAACACTTTATGACAGTAGAAAATAATAGAGTAAATCTGAATAGCTGGAAGTATAATTAATTAATTTAAATTTCCATGTGTACATTGCTAGCCAACTATTAAAATCAATGAGACAAATCTTGATTTACTTATACATGGATTCTTAGCAATATATTTGAAAGTACCAAAAATATATTTGTAGTTTTGCCTCAAATATGTTATGACAAAATGTATTCCTATGAGATGAAATATTGAGAAAACAAATAAACAAAATCAGTATTTTTTTTCAGGCAGTTGTATTATCTTATTTCCTTAATTTAGTAATTTCTTAAAAACAGAAAATAGTTCATAATCAAAGTTTTGGGAGAAGCCAATAACAAAATCATTTTTGGATGTAAGCAAGTGGATACATCATTAACATTATTGATTGTCAGCGCATCTACCAGCAATGACATTTTGGGCATTTTGAGCTAAATGATTCCTTTCCATAGGGCTGCCTGTATATGGTCACAAGCAAATGGACTAGCATCTCTGTCTTCCATCCATGTGAAGCCAGTAATATAACCCACAATTGTAACTAGGATAAATGCTAGACAATTTGGACCATAGTTGATTAGCCTTGGTTTGTAGGTGTTTGACAGAGGGTGCCATGCAGGATAGTTCTTACTTCATGTGTGGAACTCCTATCTGTTCTTATATTTTCTGTCATAAGCCTGTTTTCCATTCCTTGATTTTGAAGTTTGTTTTATTTCTTTCCCTTTCAGGGGAAATTCTGATTCATAAACTGGGCGACACCACTTTATAGGTCTTTAGAAGTTAGGTCATGTGATGTTAAAGAGTTCTTCTGCAGCACTATTAGGATCAAAGGCATTCAGGGGTCTGCACTCTCAAACTTTCAGTCTTTGTACAACTTTGCTTTGACAGCAACTGAACACATTGTCAGCCCTTTACACTAGTTCTATATTTCAAAATGTTTAGTGTAAATAAAAGATAGTCTTAGTTTCTTTTGCCCCATAAACAAAGGCATAAAACACATTCCCATTTATTTTTCTTTTTGAAAGCAAACGACAAAGCTTTTCATTTTCAAGCTTTGGTATAATTAATTTTAACATAAATTATTTAAGCAAGTCAGAACTGTGAACTTGCCAGCATCCATGAACAAAACAAACATCCTTAGTTTATAAAAGCCAGAAACATACTTCTTACTATTAATGTAGTAATAACCTTCCTTATTAAGCAGTGAAGAGAAAATGAAATTGTTTCTATCAATGACTCATCCTATCAATATTAGCTTCATATAGATATGGTTGCAATCATCTTCCAATTCAACATGAGGGAGAAAGCAGGTTCATGCTGATTATAGAGTACAGTCTTGTCCTAGAGCCACTTAATAAAGACATAGAAGGGCTCACCTTGGATTGCAATTAAGAATAAAGAAAAGTATATATCGTGATTGTAGCAATTCCAAAGACAAAACTTGTCTCAATGTCAGACTCAAAAGTCTGATACAAGTAGGTCTCTGATGTCCTTTGGATTAGGTACAGTAATACTGAATATCAAGTTCCTTTGAAACTGCTGAAAAGATGCTCCTGTTAACCCTCAAATGACACCTCTAACTGTATAATATTTTTGATGGATGCCTGCCTTTGATGGGGGATGTCCTTCTGTGTATATGTTTGTCTTATTGGTTGATAAATAAAGTACTGTTGGCCAATAGGAAAGCAAGTTAGGTGGGACTACAAGTCAAGGAGAATTCTGGTAAATGTAGTAAAAAGAAGCCTTGTGATCTAGGCAGGAAGTGACATAGCAGGCAGACTCAGAATATAAGCAGGAAATCACTTTCTTTCTCTTGCTCTTCCTCCTGCTCTCTGCTCTGGAGCTGCCATGTGATTCTGAGAACACCAGCAGAAGGTGTCCTCGATATGGTATAAGTCTTATAAAATATATAGATTTATGATAATTAAGACTGAGCTAGCATATAAAAAATCCTAGTAAATTGGCTAGCAGCATTGTAAACTAATATAAGATTCTGTGTGTTATTTGGATCCCTAACATGGCGGGCAGAACTCAAGCGGCTTGGCAGAAAGATTTATCCTTACATGCCTTGAATGATTTCTTACCAAGAATAGCAGCTACCTATTCATTGTTTATTTTAAAAATTCTTAAAGGACTGTCTTCCTCAAGCTCTGCTCTTCCTTGACAGTTCTTCAAAATGCTCATCATAGTAAATTTTCTGGCATTGATCATTTTAGTAGAATTTAGTATCAGTTTGAAGCTGTCCATTGAGCTGTTGCCAAATGATACTGAAGAGAATGACAGGAGACCTCTCGTAATCTACTGTCCCCAAAGAAGTAAATTCTACAGCACATGGAGAAAGTCTATCTCCAAAGGAGTGAAATCCACTGCAGGCAGAGAACAAGGAGCTCACACCTCAGGTTCTTCTTCTCTGTACTGCTTTGGTTCCCCAAAATGTCACCAAATTGGTCTTCTAAGAGGATGAATGAAAACGGTTCTTAAAAAAATTCCTGAGGGATATCTGACTGATTTCCAAATGTGAAGCCACTCCTAGACAGACTATCTAAATCTAACTGCCATAGCCTCTCCACTGCCATTTAATCCTTCTGTCTATATTTGTCATAAAGGTCCCCTTCATTTTAGCCATCCTAAGTTCTCAGCCTCTTTAGTGTGCAGACAACTGTGTTGATCTACTTAGCTACTACTGTTTAAGTTAATCTAGCAAATCTCCTTCATAATATATACTCATTAGATTGGTTCTATTTTTGTGAGAGAACCCAGACTCACACAACTTCTTTGGGCATTTGGTTCCCAAAAGCAATGTTAAGAGGTGGGGCTTTGTAGGGATGCTTTGATCATGAAGGCATTGACACCATCAGTTGTTGTGTTTAGGATCTTATGGAAACCTTGCAGGTAGCACCTACTTGATGGCAATGAACATTTGGGGCTTAGGAGCCATCACTCTCCTATGCCTTCCTCTCCAGATCTTTCTCTTTCCTCACTTCTCTCTATTATGCCCCATGAGATATAAGCTATTAATACTTGACTCCACCCTATTCTTAAATGGTGTATCCCACCACTGCCCCAGAAGTGATAGAATCAAGAGACCATGGCCTTCGACCTCTGAGCCCTAAGGTCCCAAATCAGACTTTTATCTCATTAAATTGTTTTCTCAGGCATTTTATAGTATCAATGAGAAGTTGAGTAACCCATAATACTCATTTACATAACTATGGATAGGTGCTTTACCTCTTTAAAGTGAAGTCTTATCATCCATAATGAGAATAATATTAACAGATCAACTTAATTATGTAGTTTAATAGATAATAAATGCATTTATGGTTTGAAAGTTCTGGGTAAACTGCCAAGGATTCCACATCCACTGGAAATTAATTTCTTATGGAGATTGTCAGTCACTGAGGTTGCTATGGCAACTCTCTAGCTAATAATGTCTTGAAAACGAAACATATTATATATATGCCACCTATATATGTATGGTAAGCACACAGGGGCAAATACAAAGTTTAACTTGGATTTGTTCAGTAGGTTTCTGCATTTTCTATGTTTCTGCCCCTATGTGCATGCCTCTGTTATTACAAAAAATTAAATCTTATATATTGGTGGATATAGGAGGTGAAATTCAAGAAGGAAGGGGTCTGAAACTAAAGTACAGAGAAAATTAGAGGATGTAGATATTGAAAAAATCTTACAGAAATTAGGAATCACACAGTTGGGCTTATTCTAAGAATTTCATTGTGAGGTCTCCTCTGATACTGTTCTTTCTGCTTTATCCCACCAGTGAAAATTAATGAGCCAATGGGGCTTCTGCTATGTGCCCCTTGGAGAGTATGCTACACCACAATATAACTAAAGAAAAAAGTATCTCTTTCTGATTAGCAGTCTCACAACTTTTCTCACAAGCATTCCCTGTGGGTTTCAGAAAATTGTTGCAAACCAGATCTTAAACAGGGTAGAAGAGACACCAGTCTTTTGGTTGAAAGCTGCTCTGCCAGCTAAATTCAAACTTTTATATTGTCATAGTTAGGGTGACTATTGCTGTGAAGAGACACCGTGACTATGGAAACTCTTAAATGTGGTGTCTTATAGTTTCAGAGATTTAGTCCATTATCATCATGGCAGGACATGGCAGCGTGCAGGCAGACATGGTGCTAGAGAAGGGGCTGAAAGTTCTGTATCTCTATCTTGCTCCCTAGGCAACAGGAAGTAAACTGTGATATTGGGCATTGCTTGAGCATAGGAAACATCAAAGCCTGATTCCACAGTGACACTTCCTCCAACAAGGCCACACTTCTTAATAATGGCACCTCCTACAAGCTTATGGGGGCTAATTACATTTAGACTCCTACATATATCAATAACTTTTAGGAGGAAATACTTAAGTGTTTGAAAAATATGTACCCATAACCATCCGATTGGACTCTCACCCTCATTTCTCAGTTTTATCAAGTTTAAACATGAGACTGGTTTTTTTTTTTTTTGATACTTTACCAAGTGAGAAAGTTTTATTAAATAATGGAAATTTGACCTGTGCATGTTTGTTATGCATACATTTAAGTATGTATTATAATCCCGACTAAGACAACAACCAAAAGCAACTTCAGAGGAAAAGGTTTATTTCATCCTCTAGGTTACAATGGATCCTGCATGGAAGTCAGGGCTGGAACTCAGGGCATGAACCTGGATTCCAGAACTGGAGCAAATGTAATGGAGGAATGCTGCTTGCTGGTTTGCTCTCCATAGCTTGTTCATCCTACTTTCTTATATCACCTTGGACCACCTGTCCAGAGATAGCACTGCCTCCAGTGAGCTGGCACCTCCCACATTAATCATTAATCAAGAAAATGTTTACAGATATATCTACAGGGTAAATCTTATGGAGACATTTTCTCAATTTGGTGAATCAATTGATACTCTAGCTTTTATAAAGTTGACAAAAAACTAACAAGCATATATTTGGTTGAACAATGATGGACTAGTTCATTCTGGGTGAGCCATTAACCAGAGAAAACCAATGGTGCTGTTGGTAAAAAAAGGGAGAGTGTGCATTTTATAATAATAATTATTATAATCAAAGTCAATTTTACAACACAGTCAAACAACATTCCACTATTTTCATATGGATTCAAAGTTGAATGCATCATTAGCCATTATTTCTAGACAAATCTGAAGCACTGAACACTTCTCAGATTTTCTAAATTCTGTTAATGGTTCCTTTCCTTTTCTCTCTTCCTTATATGTTTGTAACTTACACATTAGAAACCTATCTGATATGAAGATAAGATGACTTGAGCTAGAGTCAAACAAATCTGTCAGGGGGAGAATGACAAGTGTTTTCATGGCTGTCTGAAGTCTGTGTGCTTGTCGCTTTCCTGTAGTCTCTGTGAGGCAGCTCTTCTTAAAGGTAGGTATCCTGTCAGTCATACATGATACATGGTGTTTGGAGTTTGAGGTATTGACAATAGATACTTGTTCTGTTTCCCATAATCTTGTCTCAAAGGCATGTGTTGGATACCAGCCCCTTAAAAGAAAAGAGATGACAACAGTGGCTAAAATACTGGGGATAGTAGGCGCTTCTGTAGAGTATCCCTAACTTACTAGACAGATACTTGATTTAACAAAACCATTTCTATTTATTGAATACTGACTTAATTGAAGATGAAATTTTGTAGCTGAATAGAAAAATCTATAGTTTCTGTCATTTAATATTTTCGAAGACTACTGATAACAAGGTAACTACTGATAATAAGGTAACAGCATAGTTTGATACCCCACTGTCAATATTATAAGACAACAGTCCCTTCTTTTCATTGAGGTACTGCAAGCACAAAGGATAGAGACCAACGAAGGCTAGAGAATTCCATACTTATAATTCAAAGAAGCTAATTAAGTTCCAAGGTAAAAGAAAAAATATAGGAGTTATGACTGATATTTGGTATAGAGTCAGGGAATCTTCAAGATGAAGAAGATGTGTGATGCAATATGGTTTCAGCCCTATGCAAAGGAAATCTGTGTTAGACAGTGGCAACTGCTGTGCTATGCCCTTATTGTTTGTGAAGTAGATAGACCACCTGGAAAACATCATCTTTATCAACTTTGTCCATTTGTAAAATAAACAAGGGATGCTCTTTATAGTTAATTTGGGTTTATTACTGGCATAGGTTTTTAATACAAAAAACTGAGAAAATATGTATCAAATTATAGCATGCTTTCTTGAACCTCTGGCCCTCCAACAATGACATGGGACTTATTATTAATTAAGAATGCCAAGCCTTAGCTCAGGCGTTTTTCTAGATATCTTTTTTTAAAAGTTAAATTAGCCCATTTTTATTAATCTATGTGCTGCCCCAAGGCTTATCTGCATACTGTCTATCCTGTTTTTTTGCTTCTCCATAGCTGGCTGGCCAGCTCCCCTTTTCTCTCTGTACACCAGCCCTGCTTATCCCACCTGTGCCAAGGAAGTGGCCATTCACCTTTCTATTAGACCAATGAGGTGCCTTAGGCAGGCTAGGTAAAACAGCAACACATCTTTACACAGTTAAGCAATTATTCTGCAACACAAACAAATGCAATATATCTTTACATAGTTAAACAAATATTCTATTCTACAACATTTGATTTTGCTTCTCTGTTGTTTTAAAATGATTTCAGGAACTGAGAAAGTGGCCCAGTCAATAAAGTATTTGCCATGCAAGCATGAGGGTGTGAGTTTGGGTTCCCAGGACCCACATAAAAAACTATGCAAGGAAGTGTGTGCCTGCATTTCTAGCACTAGGCAGATGGAGATAGGAGGATCATTTGGATTTATTGCCCTGCTAGTCTGTTGGTGTGCTCCAGACACAGTGACAGTTTCTGTCTCAAAAATAAAATAGACATCAATTGGTGAATAAACTCAACATTGACTTCTGGTATCCACAGGTATGTACATATACATGCACACCTCCAAACAGCAACACACATATACTTGCACACTTGAACAAGAAGATCACCCCACATAAATAAATAAATATAATTTCAGACAAATAAAGAGGTATCTGACTTTTCTTGTTGTAAATATAAATCTTGATATGTATTAAATACATCACAATGTTTTAAAAAAAAGACATTGTGACAAAGAAAGAGAGGGAATAGAAATACTTTATGTGGACCCCTGTTTCCAGCACAGCTTGGTCCTGGAAACATGACTGGGATTTTTTGGGGGAATGAAGACAGAACAGACACACAGATATGCATACAGAAAACTGGGTTTGTTTGTGTGGCCTACTCTTGAGGTGGGTACCTGCAGGTATCACAGTAGGCAGGGAAATGAATTATGAAGGGGTGAGAATGAGAACTTGGTTCAGATTGACTTTGCCAACCTGGATCAAACTTCAAGGAGTCTGATGCTAGGCAGTTTATTGCAGTATATTTATTTATTTATTTATTTATTTATTTATTTATTTATTGTTTTTTCGAGACAGGGTTTCTCTGTGTAGCGTTGGAGCCTATCCTGGCACTTGCTCTGGAGACCAGGCTGGCCTCAAACTCACAGAGATCTGCTTGCCTCTGCCTCCCGAGTACTGGGATTAAAGGCATGTGCCACCAATGCCCGGCTTATTGCGGTATATTTAAATACAATATAATTGGGAAAATGTTTCCTGGTGTAACACAATCCCCAATGCACAGGAAAGCATAATTACATTGAAACTCAAACTAGGGTACATGTTATTTCTTCTAAGAAGATAGGCTACCTCTACTATTTTAAGGGTCCAAGTCAGGCTCTGGCCTGGTCTCAGTCATACAGATAGTGTAGAGATCATTTGGGCTATTAGCCATCTCTGGTCTTGGTTTGGGGAGCTTGGGGGAGCCCCTGGCTGTACAGGTAATGTAAAAGTCATTTAGACTTTTAGCCACCTTCGGTTCTGGTTGGGAGAGCTTGATAAGTCTGACCCAATAGATAACCAGATCACCAGGCTATTAATCATCTGCAATTGATGCCTTCCTTTTGATAAGACAATCCTGGCTGCTTAAGATTCTTAGTTTCCCTGAAGAT
The DNA here is from genome assembly GCF_003668045.3 of Cricetulus griseus. Lineage (NCBI taxonomy): Eukaryota > Metazoa > Chordata > Mammalia > Rodentia > Cricetidae > Cricetulus > Cricetulus griseus. The sequence continues at coordinate 26,802,577 of NW_023276807.1, forward strand.
CTGTGGGCACAATGACCTTTGTGCTCCCAACATACCCTCATGGAGGAGCACCAACTATGTAAAACCTCCAGAAACTCAGTTCTTACATTAAGCACAGAACAGGAAAGAGAGTTAGCTCATCTAGGCAGGAGGTCTCTGTAGTGGGCATGTCTATGGTGTAAACATCTGGGAAGAAGGAGTGTTTGTTGATGATTTCTGTATACTGTTAAGCTCACCCACAGACAAGAGGAAGGCTTTGTCCATTCATTGAGTGGACCTAGGGAAGGCTTTACAAATTCCAATTGGTCTGAGGCCTTGTGGTCCTTGTCAATAATACACATTCATTCAGAACTTCAACCACTCCTTACACATTCGTTCTAGGTTTCCCTCACTGTCCCTGGTGGGCTTAGATAGCTATCAGATGCTCCCAGTCCTCCATTCAGAAGACTTCCATTCTGTGAATCCTGACACCAGAAACTGTGTGAGGCTGAGCAAAACCCTTGTGGATCAAATAGTCTATTAATAATGAATAATAAAGGTCAGGAGGAGAATTAATTCAGCACCCAATACACCTCAAAAGGCAACTATGACTCAGGCTACTGACAATAGTGTGATCAAAGAACCAAGACTAACAAAACCAGCAACTTGAAACTGATTAGTATTCCAGGGAGAAAAGATAAAGCACGTATCTTGGAAATATTTCAGGAAACTTACTTTCCCACAAACAGAAAAATGAAGCAAAGAAAAATTCAAATAACCAGTCTACTTTACTTTGGAAGTGTGTTTTTCAGGCCTTCCCCACAGATATGTTTTTCCTACTTAGATTTTGCTAATATTCAAAAAGCTGAAGCTAGTTTAAACAGTCACTTAAAAAAAAAAAAAAAAAAAAACCCACGCTGAACCGAACTCCTGAAACCTAGGGAGGAGTGAAGAGCAAAGAGGTCATGACCGAGCTGGTGACACCCACAGAAAGAGCTGATGTGCACTAGGGGAGCTCATGGACCCCGGACTGATGGCTGGGACTGATCCAGATCCCCTGAACATGGGTATCAGTGAGGAGGCCTTGACAATCTATGGGGCCTTTGGTAGTAGATCAGTATTTATCCCTGGCATAGGAATGAACTTTGGGAGCCCATTCCACGTAGAGGGATGCTCTCTCAGCCTGGACACACAGGGAGGGCCTAGGGGATTCCACATGGAGGGCTTCATCCTCCCTGGGGTGCAGAGGGCGAATGGGGTGGAGGTTGGTGGGGGGTGGGTATCACAGCATGCGCAGGTCTTTTGAATTCTCCCTGAAGGCTGCATTAGTACTTTCCTTGGTTCCTAATGTAAGATCATGCTTGTGCATACACACACACACACACACACACACACACACACACACACACACAAACTTATTTAAGTATCATGATGCTCCTAAATGGCAGAAGTAACTAATATGTTGTGCCCAAATTCTGAATCGCTAAATCACCAACAGGCCCATTTAGATGCAAAAGCAATGAGTCTTTTATTGCAGTTGTTTAACTAGCTAATCCATTAGCTCGGGCCTTGCATCCATCTACCATGCAGATGGCTAGGGAAAAGACCCGAAGAAACCATAGGACAGAGATCTTATAGGGCAGCATAAGGGGAGTGTCTATGGGTACGAACAGGCTCAGGACTGGTGCCCCTCCAGTCTTGGAGGACTTGCCCTGTGTTGATTGGTCAACTGTTTGTTATGGCCCATAGGCCCTCACAGGGTGGTTACTATGCTCTGCACGTCATTGCTGTGCACTTGTCCATAAAGCACACCCAGAGCCATAAAGCATAGCACCACCAACTAACTTCTGATTGGTTCCTTGCCATAAGGCAGGCATCTGACCTCCTAGTGACCAAGGCAAGGTCAGGCAAGCACGTGTTAGACTGTCATGGCTGCCAAAACGGGAGCTGGTCCCTTCAAATACACAGATAAGTTCAGTAATGAATGAGGTGAAATGCCAAGGTAGTATCAAAGAGAGGGTGGTTATGTATTAAATCATTTCAATTCATTAATTGATTTGTTGTGTGTGTTGAATAGACCAAATGCAAGTTAAGTCTCTAAATGTTGTGTATGCTCTGAAAAGCTTTATGATGAAGGGTAGCAAAGGCCCTGAGTTCTAAAAAGAATTCTTATATTATAGAAGAGTAAAATGTCTCATATATGAGAGACAATTCCATACTGGAGAGAGAGAGAGAGAGAGAGAGAGAGAGAGAGAGAGAGAGAGAGAGCCATGAATCAATGCCATAGAACCCCTCTTCCTAGCAACTCATTCACCATGTCACAACTCTGGAAGTATATTTTCTTTTACAGGATGTCACAGGGGCTGCAATGCAATGTCTATATAAAATGTATGGAAAATGCATTTTCAAACTGAGATGTAGAGACTAGTTAGGTGAGAGAATTTGGATTATTTAATTTTCTTATGCCTGCCCCCACTACTTCCTTCTCTTATTGTTTTTTTTTTGTCTTCTGTTTTCCTGTTTCTCCTCTTTTCCATCTCTTTCCTTCTAAACTTCTCATTCTTCAAGTGTTCCAGTACTTCCTTGATGTCCTTCAGAGGATTTATCTTTTCTTAAAGTTTAAATTGATCACATCTGTCCACTGCAGACTCCACTGCCTCTGATATGAAGAGAAGCCCACTTAAACCTAATATCCTTAATCTAAACATTGCTTTAATAGGAAGATAAGCAGAACAGAACCTAATAAACATGTAAATATCATAATTATGCAGTATTCAGAATCGCCAACAGGAAGTCATGAGGCAAATGAAACCATAGGATAATGTCTTGACAAGTTCTGAATGGTGAATGTTGGAAAGTACAAAAATGATAAAAAGAAAGATGATTCAGGAAACATTTGAAGGTAAAGATGACTACGGAGGCTGTAATTTGAGAAATAACTGAGTGACTGAATAAAGTAATGTTACCCAGGGGAGACAACACAGGAAGGAGGCATTTCCGTTGACCTTTGTTGTTGTTTTCTGACTTAGAAATGAGCATGATTTGCTAGCCTTTATTAGGGAGGAAAGAAATGAGATAACTTGTAGTTTCCTCCAATTTTTTAAAATATTTTTTTGTAATAAGATATAGTGTAAAAACAATCCCAATAAAAAAAGAGTTTCTTTATGTTCTGGGAGAAATAGTGTTTAAACCCTACTAAACTGAAGCCCATGACTCATCACTGAGTCACACTTAATTCTGTAATTTGATTGATTCCTTCTCATGCACATTGCACTGCCTTGAATCTGGCATTTCACTAGCTTCTCTCAGCAAAGCCTCCCTTACCCTTAGTCTCTGGAGGTGAAGAAATTAAAACCTCACTTGAGGGGCCAGTGAGATGGCTCATTTTCTGTAAAGTCACTTGCTGCCAAGACTTTTAATCTGAGTTCAATCCCGGGATCTACATCATGGAAAGAGAAAATCATCTCCCACAAATTGTTCTCTGACTTCCACTTATGCACCGTGACATGAGAACTTACCCCTGAAACAAACAAACAAATAACCTGTAAAGCAAATAAACAGCAACAAAACCAACTGCAGTTGCCTCTTGCAGGACACTGCTAAAAGGCTCATCAGGAGGGCTGGAGAGATGGCTCAGTGGTAAAGAGCACTGGCTGCCCTTCCAGAGGATCCAGGTTCATTTCCCAGGCCCCACATGGTGGTTCATAACTGTTTGTAACTCAGTTCCAGGGGATCTAACACCATCACACCAAAGCACATAAAACAAAATTAAATAATTTTTTAAAAAGCTTCCTCCTGAGGTTGTTAGGATTATACTCTGATTTGCTTTATTTTAAGATAAATATTTTTTAAAGAGAAAACTAATGCAAGGCATAGTAATATGTAACTAAGAGCAGCTAAACAAAGGCTAAAAGTAAAAATGAGTCAGAGGTTAGAAGACACAGGCATGAAGGGTTGTGATCCCCACATTAGACACCCTCAAGGCTATCCATGCTGACAGATGAACTTAGTCATCCTGGGATGGGATGAGGTCAGACGTACTTGAGACATGTAAGGAACAAGTAGATGATCACTTGGAGGGACATTGTGGGCTGATGTGGATAACACAAATTAAAAGTCATCCCACTGAGTGCCAAAGTTACGGTGTTATTTCAATCTTTCCATTCTTCAAATGATAATTGAAAAATGTCCTGTCCATTTGTTTTTACCTTGAATGGGGAAAGGTTTCTTGTAATTATTAAATTCAAGATTTATCAAAGCATCACTTTTCATGTGACAGTCAGTGTTTGAAGGATTGCATTTGTGAAAAAGTAGTTCAATACATTTTAATTGAGTGTGTTTATTTAAATCTAAATTTCTAGTGTGTTGTGAGGTAACAGCTGTGTGTGTCTTTAAGCCAAGACAACACAGAGACAGAGCGGAGTGTTCATGGCTGGGTTGATGTTTACATTTCTCCTTTGGTAGCATGCAGAGTACCTTATTGTATTACAGATTCTAGAACCTATATGGGGTGAAGGCTCTGTGTGGGTTTGGCTTCTCCATGTTCAGTGAGCTGTGTTGGTATTATCTTAAGGAATAATGTTTTGCCATCACCTTGAGGAGAGGTTCTGGGCTTTTTTTTTTGTCATAAGAGACACTTTTATGTAAAAGTGACAGCATGTTGTAAATCTCAGCTCCCTATGTGCCTTAACTATCTATGTCAACTGTACTGAATTTATTGACAAGACCCATACTGTTCTTCCTGATGGTAATACAGAAAACGTTAAGTTCTACAAATGGACAAGCTGTGCTAAGTTCTGTCTTGAGTATCAGCAGCATCAATGCCTTTTAATTCCCCTTTGTAATCTTTATAGTTGACAAAGAAAGGAAATCTTGGCTTTAACTTTAGATTGAAAAGTGTGGGTTTGCCATAACGTATTCATTGCATATGCATTCATATGTATGGATTGCACACATATGCAGGTATGTGTGTAGTCTTATCTTCCTTATAAACAAAAGGCTGATACCCAGGCAGTTTACCTAGGCTTCTTTGATATCAGAAGCAATGGTCAGATATGGTCTACATAAGTAATGAGGGTAGGGTTCAGCAAAAGATAATTCCTCTGGTGGACTTTGGCAAGACATCTTTTTATCTTTTGCCTAATGTCTTATAATTGTTAAAGGATTTTAATCTTTATAATTTTTGTAAGAGATTTTTGTGTATTTCTGATGTGATTATTTTGTAAAATGTGCCCAGTATACATACTTTCTTTCATCTTGGGTTTTTCTTTGTATTTTCTCACTCATGTATTTGGATGAACATAAAGCCTACCTTTTCATTAAGATAAATTTATCAATTATTTGTTGACTACTTGGGTCATAAAATTCAATATTCTAAATCTCTAGATCTAGTTCTAAACTCATTGTCTACCATAATAAAATTATAAATTTCATGTAGTTCTTTTAGCCAGAATCCCTGAATATTCAAAACATTTTATGGAACTATAAAATGGCTTGGAAGGTGTCATTGTTATCTTCAGTTGCCAACTTCACACAAATTGATGCTCACCTGGGAATAGCAAACCTCAACTGAGGAATTGCCTAATTATATTTCCCATGTCTGTGAGGTAATTTCTTCATTGCTAACTGATGTAGGAGGGCCAGGCCAACTATAGGTGGAACCATCCTTAGGCATTTGGTCCTTTGCTATTTAAGATAGATAGCTGACTTGAGTCTGAGAACAAGCCAATAAACAGCCTTCCTACATAGCTTCTGCCCCAAACTCTTGAGTGCATACCTTAGCTTCCTTGACATAATCAGGAAGATGAATATTCCCTTGCCTCTCCAAATTGTTTTTGGTCTAGTGTTTATTCTAGTACAAAAGGAAACTACAGCATCAAGTAAAGGCATTTGCCACCAAGTCAAATGACCCAACTTTGATCCCAGGTCCAAATTGGTGGAAGAAGAGAATAGACTTCTCTATGCAGGGTGTACATGGGCACTGGTGTGCACAGATGCACACATACATTTACACATACACATAAATAAGTTAAAAGAATTATAGTTTATTCATGAGAAAAAGAAGGCAGCAACTTGACTTCCTCAAATTATGGCTTACTAAATTTGTATTAGCAACAGTAGTGTGAATATGTGCCAATGAGAAGAACATTCATTTTCAAGAAAATTTAAAAAGAAAGATAGGAGGGAAATGATCTTAAACTTCAAAGTGAGAGCAATAATATCATAAGCAGAGTTGGAGATGTGGCTTAGTGCTGGAGCATTTACCTAGTGTGCTTGAGGCCCTTAGTTAAATTCCCAGTGTTGTAAAATGTGAAAATACAGAGAATACAAGCTGCTGCTTTAGCAGCTTGCCCAAGGGTTCATGGTGAGTATTCATTGGCTGTAACATCAGGAGGCTGAGATGCTGGCACCCTTTTGGGAGTAAGGATGGGACTCACAGCCCACATAAAGCCATGTGTTGAAATATGACTTTCCACATAAATTTAAAAACACTTGGTAGAGCAGGAATTCAGAAACTCTGTACTTTGAAGTTTGTCTATATATGGAACTCTAATTACTAGGAAGAAAGCTTCCCTAAGTGAGAAAGAGAAGAAAAGAAAAGAAAGATGAAAGGCCCTGATACCTGTCAACACAAAGCCAGATATCAATCCAGGATGAGAAATCATTGTAGAACTATCCCCTTCGACGATGACACCCAAACAAAGCAAGCATATAAGGTTTCTGTCTTGGCCACCTTCACTAATCAGGGCCACCAGGACTTCAGTCCCATAATAAGAATAATACCATCAACAAAGATGATGGAAACAAAGACCTTGTGACATGCACTGCTACAACTACCTCATATGCTTATTTTATTGTGCAGTTGTTTACATAAACTGTCTTTGAAGGAACTTTTATAGGGCTAAAATACCTTATCCACATTCTTTGCACTTTTGTGTTTATCACATTATGATATAAATACCTGTATAGTTTTTATAAGGTAATGGACTTGGCTTTTCCAAGGCTAGAACATTTTGCTGATAACTAGAATAAAATGAAATTGATCAAATACATTTGGAAATGTTTCACATGTGAAAGAACAGACAATTGTGCTTAATACCAGACATATTTTCTCAAGACTAAGAAACTGAAACAATATAGAACTGAAAGATAAATATGAATTATGCATTGAAAATGGTGTAAGCTTACAACCCACAAATAGGACATGCAGAAAAAATTGGGACATTAAGCAAAGATGAAAATATCTAGAAATGCAAAGCATTGACTAGTAGAGGAACACATTACCATGTCACTCTAAAATCCATGCATAAACTGAAAGATCTGAAGAATGTATGAGGATTCAGGGAAAGTAAAGAAGTTATGAAATTAAAAAGTGAAAATGATCCAGGACTCAGGAGGTTAATGCAGGAGGATTAAAGTATTGAGGCAACTCTCCCTCTCCAGTGAGAGACACAGAGGATAGGAAAGATATTCAAAATGATGAGAACAAGCTCTTACACATGTCTAAGATGTTTTCCACAGGTAAGCATCAATACTAGGAGAGAGCCAATTCTTAGATACAACAGTTGAGGGTTTTCATAAATGCAGAAACCCAGGAGTTTCAAAGTGGAGGAAAACATTAGATCTATAATGATATATTTAACAACCACAGAATGCATCTCAAGAAATCTGAAAAACTCTAAAGACAATGTAACATATTTGTGTGAGCAACAGAAAGCAAACACAAGTATATATATATATATATATATATATATATATATATGTATATGTATATATATAAATATATACATATATATATATGCATATATGTATGTATGTATGTATGTATGTATGTATCTATCTATCTGAACCATCTGGAGATGGTTCAGCAGGTAAAACACTTGCAACCCAAGCATAAGGACTAGACCTCAGATTCCCAGGACACACATACAAGAAACCAGTGTCTGTGGTAGCCTCTAAGAATCCAAGAGCCTGGACAGTAGACACAGAGAATTTCCAAAGCAAATGGAAGAGCCAAAACAGTGATCTCAGGTTCATCAGAGAATCAGCCTGAATAGGAAGGGTGAATAGTGATGGAAGAAGACACCTGATGTCAACCTCCAGCCTCCAGAGACATGTGCACACACATAAATATGTATACTTGCATGAACACCACAATCACATACAAAACTAAAATTTATTTTAAATGCAAACCTGTCTTCTACAGAATTAGTAGTTAAGATAAAAAGAAATACAGAGAGAAGGTCACTTTTAGCATTGTCTTCAACCCACAACACTACCATTTAAGGGAAGAGTGAGCCCATACCAGGCAAAAACTTTAAGAGTTGACAGTTTCCTGATACCACGATGGAGGTAAATATGTACTCCCCTACAAAGGCATACGAAGGTTTTAAAAAAGAGAGAAGGCAATATAGAAGGGAGGTTGTAAACACACTAAGGGTGTTTAAAATTTCAGTATCACCACTTAAGAGGAGCACCAGATTTATTTCCCAAATTAGTAGAAGGATAAAGGAAATAAAATATGATTAATACAAGACATGAAAGAGGATAAATCCACAACACAAAGTCATAGAAAAGAGAAAGCTGGAGTTACAATGATAGATACAATCTGAATGCATCAATAATTTGAAAAACATGCTATAAGCATGTGTGGGTGTATTTATGTGTGTGTGTGCGTGCGTGTGCGTGTGCGTGTGCGTGCGTGTGTGTGTGTGTGTGTGTGCGCGCGCGCGTGCGTGCGTGCGTGCGTGCGTGCGTGCGTGCGTGCGTGCGTGTGTGTGTGTTGTGTCTTTCCTCAGCATCATAGTTCTTGGTTCTACTTCTTTGAGACAAGGCTTCTCACTGACCCGGAGATGAACTAGTAGGCTTGGTTTTCTGGCCCAAACTCCCCAGCAGCCCAAACTCCCCTGTTTCCACCTCCCTGCACAGGGATTAAAGGTGCACAGTAGAGCACTTATATTCTTTCTTTTAACATGTGTGCTGGGGACTCTAACTTATGTCCTCATGACTGAAAAGCAAACACTTTACTCAAGGAGCCCAGGCAGAAATAGACTTTTAAAAAACTGCATATTATCAGACACAGAAAAATATCTATATATAATTTTTGTAACTTTAAAATATATAAAATATTATTTGTGATTTATTATTATTTATGCACATATATTAAAGCACGGAGACAAGGTTTAAGCAGAATGTATCTCATCTTTCATTTAATTAGATTTGATGAGAGAAGAATTGCTTAATTTTACCTGTGATGTTTAATTTCCTGAAAAATTATTCCAAATAATGAACACCTTAAATCCAGATGGTGAGTATATTGGAGACATTTGTATGTTTAAAATACTCTATGAAATGAATCACAGGAATTCATGATTAGATTATAATGCATACAAAAGATTCTAAAGGTCCTTGACTAGGACAGTCAGGCAAATGTTATTGTCTGTGACATGTATGGTTTTCTCAGTTATAGACCCATATCATAGTTTCAACACTGTGAGTGGGTAGCACTCAACATTACTGCAGTGATGGCACTGAGTCACAAAAACCATCAGTCCTTAGCAAATTAACACACCACTCCCATTCTATTCTCATTGCAATAGAAGTGTGTACAACTGTATTTTAAGAAAAAATTTGCAAGTATTAGGAGCAATATTTTCTTGTTAATATAGATTTAAAAAGACAGTAACTTAATCCTCATTGTGTATTCACTGAGGCTTAGCACTCTAGGAAAATCTTTCTGTAAACTCCTCTTCATCCAATGCATCCATTCCCATTACAGGAAATTCCTATTAAATGCAACATCACATTGCTTAACTTAAAACACACTCTTTTCTATTAATCTTAAGGCTGGAGGGGATGCAATGATTTCATATTTTAAACAATAACAGTTTAACATTATTTGCTAGGTGATTTAAAAAGTATTTTTACTTAGATATCTGTCTTCAAGCTTGTGAACATTGAATTTCAGAGTGTTTTAGTCAATTATCAAGTATCTATTATTGATTTTGTTCAGAGAAAAATATCTGAACTAGGCTGTAATCACCACCTTAAGTTTTTCAAGAAGACCCTTGAAAAACAGTTGTCATTTTCTGTCTTCATCATTGTTCTGTTGCTGCGAAGAGATACCATGACCAGGGAAACTTTTACAAAAGTTTAGAGGGCTAGTTCATGACCATCATGGTATGGATCATGACATCACAAAGCCAGGCATGGTGGTACAGAAGAATGAGGACTCGGTTGTGATTCACAGGGAGAGAGACAGACACAGAGACACAGAGAGACAGAGATACTGACATGGCTTTTGAAACCTCAAAGCCCACCCTTAGCCATATACTTCTTACAGCAAGCTCACACCTAATCCTTCCAATCCTTTCAAACAGTTTCAGTCCCTAGAGACTAAGCATTCAAATTGATGATCTTATGGGGGCCATTCTTATGGAAACCACCACATACTGTTTACTTCAGTAGACAATTATTCAAAGACTAATTAAGCTATCACATGTGTAGGTTTTTGTTTACAACTGACTTGACTATTCCATGATATTTTTGGAACATGCCATTTGAACAATTATTCTGCTATTTGGTAATTTCCCACATACTATGTAATGTTTCTTGTAGGTATGATGAAAGAATTTATGATCTCTATTTGCTCCACACTTTCATTCCCTCTACCCTGCCTCCTATTGACTACTTAAATAATGTTAGGTACACTGGAAATAGATTCATGACCATAAGTCTCTAATGTCAATAGATTCATAAGACACCATAAGTAACCTCACTTTAATGTCAAAGTAAGAAATACTAGTTAGTACTACACTTACATCTGGGCTTAAAGGCAGATATTTAAAATGCAGTCGATATTTAAAACACAGTAAGGAAGTATGCTGGTCTAGTAAAGAGGTGGCTATAGGTTCTCTTCCAAGATCCATGATTTCTTCAGCCCTGGATAGGTTTCCCATACCAGACAATGTTTCCCCTTGGTGGCAAGGCTTTTGGTCATATTAGAGAGCTGCCGGTAACAGCCAAAATATGAGTGCTACTATTGTACACTTTGGGTTATTGGCATTATTGTGGTTCACAAACATTATAGATAGCTATGGCTGTATGACTGTTGCTGCCTCCCTTCCTTGGAAGCTTGAGTGGTGCTTTCTGGTATCATGAAAGTCCTTAGGGATGGGGCTTTCAGGTCAGATCCTGTTTAATTCCTTTATGTTCTATGTCTGAAGAACCCAGTTGATACACACACACACACACACACACACACACACACACACACACACACACACACCATGTTTTCTGTATCTAAGATTTGGGTGTCATAGCAGAAGATGATTGGAAAGATTGTAATAGAGGAACAGAAAGCTGTCTGTGAAATTATGTCTCCTAAAAATGTCAGATGGCTACACCCATAAAGTTTTATTGGCATGGCTGTCTGTGGATTTCTTGAAGAACAAGAAATTGAACAAAGTCAATGACAATGGACATGCTAACTTGGAAAGGTGGGGGAGCTGGTGGGGTTTCAACCCTATTGAGAGGACTATGGGCAACTGGGAATGTGGAGAACAGGGGAAATGGTCTCTAAATAAGTGCCCCACTGAATTGGTTAATGCAAAGTTGGTCAGTCCTGAGATGATATATACACAGATAACATTAAATGATCTCAGAAAGTTTTATTTATATATTTAGGAACACATAGATGCACTGTGTGCATGCACACAAACAATTAAATCAGTTAAAAAAGAAGCCATTGGTATAAACAAAGAAATGCTGGTCAATATATTTTCTAATGAAAAAAAATGTAATAGTAGCCTGATGTATATGTGTGTGTGTGTGTGTGTGTGTGTGTGTGTGTGTGTGTGTGTGTCTGTGTGTGTGTATGTCTGGGGGTGGTGGTGGTGGTAATAGGAGGGTTCTCCCTACCATATACATAGATGCACAGATACCTAATTTAGATTTATTTTCAGCTGGGGATACCAACAGGCTAACATTCTTATTTCCCTTTGTCATCTTATTTGTGTAAATGTGTTCATCATTACTGAAGAACAAAAGGAGTTTAAATTAAGGGTTACAGTCTTGGATAGTGATATGGATTTTTAGTGAGTTCATAGGAAAAACCTATGGAAAAGAAATCATGAGATAAATAAGAATAGTGGACTCATGAGAGGTGATAAGGATTGAGGGTATAAATCTGTATTATTCTCTGCCATCAAGAAATAGCATTCTAGACTGGCCATTGGTGGCACATGCCTTTAATCCCAGCACTTGGGAGGCAGAGGCATGCAGATCTCTGTGAGTTCGAGGCCAGCCTGGTCTCCAGAGGGAGTGCCAGGGTAGGCTCCAAAGCTACACAGAGAAACCCTGTCTCGAAAAACCAAAACAAAAAAAAAAAAAAAAGAAATAACATTCTTCTGAGGGGAGGGGAGAGGGAGTTAGGAGAAAGACAAGGGGAGAAAAGGAGGGGAGAGGACAGCAAGAAAAGAGATACCATAATAAAGTGAGCCATTATATGTATAAAGAGAAATCTGGCACTAGGGAAATGTCCAGAGATCTACAAGGATGACCCCAACTTACAATCAAAGCAACAATGGAGAGGCTATATAAATGCCCTTCTCTAATAAGCAGACACCCACAGCTAAACACTGAGCTGAACTCCTGGAATCAAGTTGCAGAGAGGGAGGAGTGATGAGCAAAAGGGTCAAGACCAGGCTGGAGAAACCCACAGAAACAGCTGACCTGAACAAGGGGTAACTCATCGATCCCAGACTGATAGCTGGAAAACCAGCATAGGACTGATGCAGACCCCCTGAACATGGATGTCAGTTTGGAGATCTGGGCAAACTATGGGGCCACTGGTAGTTGAATAGTATTTATCCCTAGTATACGAATGGACTTTGGAGCCCATTCCACACAGAGGGATACTCTCTCTGCCTAGACACACGTGGGAAGGCCTAGGCCCTGCTCCAAATGATATGACAGATTTTGAAGATCCCCATGTAAGGCCTTGCCCTCCCTGGGGAGCAGGAAAGGAATGGGGTAGGGGGTAGATTGGGGGCAGGGAGGAGGGGAGGGAGAAGAGACTGGGATTGATATGTAAAACAATATTATTTCTAATTTAAAGAAAAATAAAACTGGCATTTTTCTTTCTGTAGTTGGGGATTTATCATTCAAAGTGTCCATCATTTCTTGAAGGGAAAGAATTTATGTTTTCTCTCATTAAAGGGCTATTCTGAGTGAGCAGGCAAATTGGGTCAGCTGTTAAGTGCCTTCACTAACAAATCTGGCAATCTGAATTCAATCCTAAAGACCCACATGATGGAAGGGATAAAAGAATTCTGTGAATTGTCCTCTGATCATCACATACTTTTCATCTCTGTCTCTCTGTCTCTCTGTCTCTCTGTCTCTCTGTCTCTCTGTCTCTTTCTCTCTCTCTCTCTCTCTCTCTCTCTCTCTCTCTCTCTCTCTCTCTCTCTCTCTCACACACACACACACACACACACACACACACATCTGAGATGATAGCTCATGCAATAGTTGATACTGGACTGTTTTAATTAGAACAACATAATATAAATTCCTTTATATCCCAAATAAAGAAAAGAAAAGTGTCAAAATGTCTGTTAGGAGAAGTGTTTAAAGTATTCAAGTGTCTTCTATCTTAAGAATTGCTGCTTTAATATTTGACTTTCAAGACAATCAGCTATTCTGCCTTACTTCACAGGTTGGAGGACGAGTGATCGAAACCTGGTTCATGGTCAGGCCTGTGTGCTGGGACATTGCTACCACACTGAGAATAGCTAAGTGCAGAGTCTGGAGTAAGTAGTTTTTTGAGAACTTTATGGGAAGAAAAAACTACTCAAGAATAATTTGCTAAATTAGTGGAAATTTATTGAATTATTGTTCCCTGTGCCCTTGGGGCATCGATTGGTAATTGAAAAAAAAGCCTCATAGATTCACCCACAGGGCCAGTTTTTCAGCTAATGTACCCTCTTCCCAGGTGACTCTAGTTTATGTCAAGTTGACAGAAATGTATCAATGCATTCCAGAAAGAAATATATTACAACTTAGTAACAGGCATGTATATATAGGTGACTAATTTATATACTACACAGTTTACATGTACCATACACAGATCATGCAATCATTATACAGTACTGACCTTTATTTCTGATACACAGTGATATTTTTGTTCATTTTATCTTTGTCAAATGTAAACAATGAATTGATATGTCTAATTTAAAGACTAGAAATGGGTTATAATTTAAGGAGAAACAATTTCTACCCAAGGATTAAATACGTAAAATCTTTGACTCTGAAATTTTCAGTTGAAAGGTACTGAATACCTGAACATTAGGTATCAGAATCTATGGGCCATGCTATCCCTGGTCTGTAGACCTGAACTTATAAGAATGGGAGCCAAGCCATGGGAGCAAGCCAGTAAGCAGCTTTCCTGTGGTTTTTGCTTTAGTAGTTCCTGTCTACAGGTTCCTGCTTTGAGTTCTTGTCCTGACTGGGATGGAGTGTTTACGGAAAGGGTAAAATGAAATAAACACTTTCGTCCTCTGACTCACTTTTGTTCATGGAGTTCACCACAACATTAGAAAGGCAACTAGGACATGAGGTGACTAAAAGAAAAATAAAAATGATATAGCTGCTTTGTGCTGATCTTGCATAAAAAGGTAGAACTTCAGGTAAACATGAGAAATAATTAATCTGCCTGATTAAAGTTTGGGGGAATGGAAAAGCAATGAAAGCCAATGGTAATGTGGCAAATGCCTGTTTTCTGACTGTATGGTAGGGCTCAGGCTCACAGTGGTTCCTGGTGAAGGAAGAAAGGCATTTTAGTCCAGTGTCTGTGTGAATAAAGAGGGGACAACACTCTTAGATTTGGTTTTTTGAGAAATCATTTAATTTCCAGCAACTTGAATTTTGTTCTTTCTCTAGATAACAATGTCAGAGTTTGTGAAAGCCTAAGGAATTATCACATTTCGATACAAGGCAAAAGGATGAGTTGGTAGAATGACAGACTTTAATTCTCAATCTGTTTGCCTTCTGTCAGTGTTGAGTAGAGTTTTTTTTTTTAAACCATTGTTTAAAGAGGGAACAATATATCTGTATGAAATCATTGCTGCCATCTGAGGTTCTTCATGCAAGCAGGTGTTCTGGTCCTTGCCTGTAGCAATAGCCTATGATCTTTTAGGGACTAGTGAAGTCCCTTCAGCATATCTAGTTAAGTAGTTATTTGTAGTCATTTAAATACACACATTTAAGTTGTACTTTTAATCTTGGACTTACAACAGGCTCACAGTGTGAAAATATTTGAAAAGATTCCCCGCCCCCCACAGTTACACTTCACCTTTTCCTTTCTGGGGACACATGGTAGAATTTTCCTCTCTAAAAGTAATTTAATTGCTATATAAGCATGGTTATTTGAAAAATAAAATGATAGGCAAGTCTAGGAAAAAATCATTTGAGTGTCTACAAGGATTTAAGTAGAAATCACTGCTGCTCTTCAGATGTATCTTTTCAGCCAGATTCTTCAGGAGTCCTAGAATAAGGAAAAATTCCCTTCATGTGTGGTTTGGGAAAAATGAAGTATGCATGAAGTAGATAGTAATATTTCCCTTAGAAGAGAGGGAAAATTCCTTCCCTGTAAACTTGGGAAACACTTCTCCCATATATTTGTTCACATGCCTGTGTCTGAAACAATCTTTGTGTCCAGAAAATAGATACTTGGTATGCTTAAGCCATTTAGACTCCAGATCTTCGAGACTCTACTTGTCACATAGAATATTTCTAGTTAAGATACAAGTCTTTAAAGAGAATCCAGGTTTGATGTATAAGAAAATATGGGGAAGGCAATCATCTGTTTGTAATTGTCTGATTACCAAATCTATATGAATTTTTCTTTCCATAAAGGTAAATGGAGCCACAGAATATGGCTTATTTTTCTATGTTGTAGTCCATAATTGAGGAGCATCAGAATTCAGGTAGGAACTCCAACACCCTCCATGGAGGACCACTGCTTACTGTCTTACATTCCATGGTTTGCTCAGCCAGCTATCTTATATAACTCGGGACATCCTGCCCAGGAGTGGCACTGCTCACAGCGGAGTGAGCATTCCCACATCAATCACTAATTAATAAAATACCCCACAGAATGCCCACGGACAGTCCAGTAGAGACAATTCCTCAATTCATTCTCCCTCCTGTCCATAGGACCGTAGGCCATGTTAAGTTGACAAAAACTAACCAGTAAACATGGCTTTCTTCTAGCAGAGAAGGCAGCTGCCTTAGGGGCTAGTGTACCCTGAGGTGTCTTGGGAAACATTTCTTAAGCCGGAGAAGTCTGATGCTTATAGCTCCTCCAACTACATTGTATGTACTTTGTAAACTTTCTGTTTAACCAATTAGCATAGTTTCTGATGTGTACAACCAAAGCAGTATCCAACTATAACCTTAGTGCCTAGAACATTTGGTCCACTGTACACAGATAATAATGCAGTTATCAAGCTGTTTTCCCCTCTATCCAGAAACTTCTATTGAGATTTTTCTGTTTTGTTGCATGAAATCTGTCCCAGTAAGACTCTGAAAACTTACATATTCTGAGATCAGGAATAGGTACCCTGAGCCCTGCAATTGAAAGTCTATTAGAGGAAAATATATGGCTCACACTGATAGAAGAAAAATTCCCCAGGATAATTTAGGTATGGATTTCAAAAAGCAGGAAAAGAATGAGCATGCAGAGGAGAGTCCTGGTTCTAAAGAGCTTTGTGTAATGGTGAGGTAGTAGTCACTCCCTTCAGCCAACTTTATTTGTGAGAAAAATCCAGCACAGGTGAAATACTGACAGAATAGTATCAAGTGAACCAGTATTTTATATCCCGTTTTTCCATTAGCCACCCATGCCTTCTTTGCCGGTATCAAGACCTCAATTTTCATTCTGGGAATATTATTATTCAAATTGGATTATACATTTTTAACCAGTAGCTAGGAGGAACTGGGT
Source organism: Cricetulus griseus (assembly GCF_003668045.3). Classification (NCBI taxonomy): domain Eukaryota; kingdom Metazoa; phylum Chordata; class Mammalia; order Rodentia; family Cricetidae; genus Cricetulus; species Cricetulus griseus. Next base: position 26,819,537 of record NW_023276807.1, read on the forward strand.
CACTTGATTATGACTAACAAATGAAATGCAGGTGAAGATTTCTTTTTAATGATGGAGCTTATTTCATTTATTTATGCATGTGCTTGCTGTGTATATGAGCATGCATGGGTGCTCCTGTGTGTGTGTGTGTGTGTGTGTGTGTGTGTGTGTGTGTGTGTGTGTGCATGTGTGTGCAAGCACATGCACAAGCGATTGTTTATATATAAATGGGAGACAGAAGTGGTTCTGTATCTCCTGTGTGGAACTTTTACCCAGGATGCCTAGAGTGTTCCTTGTGTGCTGTAATCAGATGTCTGGCCCTCATATGCACAGCGGAGCCATCCCTCTCACTCCTGCTTGCCCCTTTAAAGTAGTGATTTTGTATATAGGGAAGAGGCAAACAGTTCTCTGACCCTTTTATTTTTTTCCAAGTTTGAAAATGTGAATGGTTGGAGTTTTGCTTTCACTTAGTCTATAAGTTCTGTAATGGAAGGTCAGACCTATGTCTCATTGTAAGAATGGAGCCACTATACATTGCACAGTATCTGCTTCCAAAATACATTTTGGAGAGAGGAAAACTACACAATTCCAACCAGTGTTGCTTTGAAAATATTTTGATCAATCTACACAAACTGAATCACATGACATACAGAAATACTCAAGTTGTAACAGATAGACAGGTGATTGTAAGTGTTTTCAGAGGATGCTCTGTATGGACATCTGAGAAAACATACATTTGAACAAAGTCAGATCATAAGAGCCAAAGGTACCGGGGGATTTTTATGACAGTATCACACATTTATATTTTAAACATGTCTCCTTAAGAGGCTATTGTAGCATCCATATGCTCCCTCATATATAAACAGAGCAGACTGTAATTAAGTTTAACCTTTTACTCTACTCATCAGGAAGGCCCAATGAAAATCAAGTGATGCCAAGAGCAGGAAGAACTTCCTGAGTGGTGTCATAAGCAATGTTTAAGTCTCTTTTGGCTAGTACAGCTGAATGATATACCCTGGTTATTACAATGATAAACAGAAATGTGTTTATTTGTTTGTGAAGGCTGTGGGTGCCAACATTAATATTAAGTGACACCATTGACATAGACCTGCCCTCTTCATAGACAGATTCTTCTCATTGTGTGCCATGTATCAGAGAGGTAAATAAGCTGCCTTCTCTTTTATAGAGGCCCTAATATCACTCATGAAAGCTCTAACCTCAGGATGTAACCACCACTCCAATCCTCATTTATCTCCTAGTGCCATCCATCACCTGGAGTTGCAGCATATGGACTTTGAGAGGAAGAGGGCATGCAGATCCTAGAGGTGGCAACTGAGCAGAGAAGAGTGTGCGGCTGAGACTTGAACGATGTTAGTGATAGGATTTCTCACTACAGCAGTTTCCTGTTGGATTTTTGGCTAAATTCTGAGGTGCTGCTGTTTGTCTTTTCTCAAGTATTCCCAGTAATTTGGACCTGAGAACTATCCAGTGCCTTTTCCAAAGCTCCCTTTATTTGCTGACAGCAGCCAGTCAGTTAGTGTAATTACTAGAGTGAGCTCCATATGATGAGCACCTGACACCGACACTGTGCGTCGTACTGCAAACAATGGCCTGACTTAAGTAAGAAATTTCAACCTGTCCCCCCTCCCCCACTGGACTGATTTTTAAATAACATCCATATGTTTCTCCAGGGGCGAGAAATCTTAGGATTGTCTTTGATTAGTCTTTTTTGCCTTTCTGAATTCATGTTTCAAAGCCAATTTATTTAAACTCGGAAACGACAAATTTGGATTAAAATAATGAACCCATATGTTCCAAAAGGATTTTGAATCCACCAAGAATAAGCCTCTTTAAATCCACACTTGGAAAATACTGTGCCTAATCCTGTTATACAAGTGATGTTATTTAATGCGTATTTAAGTAATGAGAAATGGACGGCATGTAGTTTTTGTAATCAAAGATTGATTCCTTTCCAAATATTTGTTTATTTATTAAGAAAAGTTCCATCAATTCCTGAAATATAAATTTTTAATAAGCATTTGTTATTAAATTGCATAAGAATAAATTGCATGGCTTTATGGAATTTATTGTCACACCTTCCAAAGATGGAAAAAATTAATATCAAGAGGATTCCAGCAGAAGACAAAGGTAATTGAGCTGTATCCATTATTATGCTGACTAAAACAGCTAAATCAGTGGTTCTCAACCTTCCTAATGCTGTGACCCTTTAATAAAATTCCTCATGTCATGGTGGCTCAATCATAAAATATTTCATTAATAATTCACAACTGTAAATTTGCTACTGTTATGAATTGTAAAATGCAAGATATTTGATATGCAACCCCCAAAGGGGTCATGACCCACAGATTGAGAACAGTTGTTTTAAACAGAACACAAGTCTGTTTCTAGTTTTCAATTTATTTAGCATTTCAATGTTTATGTCCAAGTACATGACACTTCTTTAACGTAACACATGGTCACTTACTAAATAGGCATATATACAAACTACCATGTTATGTACAACATTTAAAGCTGGCACCAATCATATTGAAGTTCATCGTGATGGGCAACACCACTACTGGTGAGTTTTCATTTCCTGCTTTACTTTATGGTTTGTCTTCTTTTCCAATCCAGGTATTTAAAAAATCCTTTTAGTTTTTTATTATAATAAATATAGTTACATCATTTATCCCTTCCTTTTACTTTATCGGATTCTTCTATATACCCTCCCTGCCTTGTTGTCTTTGATGAATATCTAGTGCTCTAGTGCTCTTCCTTACCTCTTCTCATTAGTTTTGGTTTGAAGTCTATTTTATCATGTATTAAAGTTGCTGTATTAGCTTGTTTTTTTGGGGGTGGGGTCCATCTTTTTGGAATATATTTTTTCATTCTTTAACCCTGAGGCAGTGTATAGTCTTGATATTAAGATGTGTTTCTTAAATGTAGCAGAAGGTTTGTTTCTGTTTTCAATACAATATCTTAGTCTTTTGTTTGAATTGAGATATTGATGTTGATCAAGAGTTATCAATTAACAGTTTTTTCTAATCTGTTTATGTTATTCTTGTGTATTTTCTTTTCATTTTTTCATTTCCTGGTCTGAGATTTTTCTATGATTGGAGGTTTTTTGGGGGGAGTGTTAAAATTTGTACTGGTTGGCTGTGTATGTCAACTTGACAGAAGCTAAACTCATCAATGGAAGGAGTCTCAGCTGAGAAAATGCCTCTTTGAGATCCAGCTGTAAGGCATTTTCTAATTGGTGATCAATAGGGAAGATCCTAACCCATGGTAGGTGGTGCTATCCTTGTTTCTGGTCCTGGGTTCTATAAGAAGGTGGTTTGAGCAAGCCAGGATAAGCAGGACAGTAAGGAGATTTTCTCCATGGCCTCTGCATCAACTTCTTCATCTGGGATCCTACCCTGTTTGAGTTCCTATCCTGACTTCTCAGTGATGAACAGCCATGCTGAAATGTAAGCCAAATAAACCCTATCCTCCCCACATTGCTGTAGGGGGCCGTTTCCTGCATTATCCATTACAATAATGGTGCCTGAAGACACCAAGATGTAAATTACTTCACAGGCGCTGGGTAATCTCCATTCCTTTGATCTCTGCCTATCCAGTGGCTCATTTGGCCTGAGGAGCTGAAGCCATTCATAGGGTAACACGTCCCAGGCGGCTGGCCAGCCTTTATAAGGGATGGTTTTCTTGATTCAGTGTCTCCGCTCTGGTAAGATGCATTAAAGCTTGTCTGCAGAAGGATCCGAGTGTCCTGCGTGTATTTCTTGCGGGCGAGAAAATACAGCAAGCGCGGGACACATTGCTTTTTGGTCATGATGTTTTGTAGCAGCAATAGAAACCCTAACCAAAATAAATCTCTTCAGGTTGAAGTTTTCCTTCTAGCACCTTCTGTAGAGCTGGATTTGTTGATATGTATTGCTAATTTTTTAACCTGTAACACGTATTTCTCCATGTATTATGATTGAAAAATATTTTGGGTATAGTAGTCTCTGCTCTCTTGGAGTCTGTATAACAGGTGTCCAGGATCTTCTAGCTTTTTAGAGTCTCCAATGAAAAGACAAGTGTTATTTAAGTATGTGACGTGACCTTTTTCCCTTGCAAATTTTAATACTCTGTCCTTGTCCTGTATGTTTAATATTTTGATAATTATGAGTCATGGGAAATTTCTTTTCTGATCCCCATCTATTTGGTGTTCTGTATGCTTCTTGTACCATGTGCCTTGGTGTGTACTTCCTACTTTAGAGAAAATTTCTTCCATGATTTTGTTGAAAATATTTTTGTGGCTTTGCCTTGGCTTTATTCTCCTTCCTTTATTCTTATTATTTGTTGATTTGTCACAGTGTAGTCTTTTTCATAGTGTTTCAGATTTTGTGGATATTTTGTGTCTGGAGTTTTTAGATTTACCATTTTCTTTGACCATAGTATCATTTTCTTCAAAATTGTCTTCAATTCTTGAGATTCTCTCTGACATCTCTTCTATTATTTGGTAAAGTTTGCATCTGATGTTCCCATTCAAATTACAATTTTCTTTTATAGAGTTCCCTCATTTTGAGATTTCTTCATTGATTCAATTTCCACTTTCATGGCTTGAATAATTTCCTTCATTTCATTCCACTGTTTATATTTTTATAGATTTCACTAGTGGATCTATTTATATCCTTTTGAAATGAATTCTTGAATTCATATCCCCTTATATGTCTTAGGTTCTTGGACACGTTCATAATAGTTTGAAGTCTTTGTCTTGTGCTTCAACTATTCTGCAGTTCTCAGGTCTTACTTTAGTAAGATTACTGGGTTCTAGAGGAATTATATTGTCCTGGCTCTTATTGATGGTGTTTATATCCTGGTGTTTAGGCTTCTGTGTTTTGGCAATTGTAGGTGTGTTTTCTCCTTCTTGGTTTCCTTTGGCCTCTCTGTATTTTCTGAGCATGTAGTGGCTGTAGGTTTCCTTGTAGAGAGTACTCTGAGTCTTTGCCAGGTATGGCTACTAGGAGGCCCCAGGTAGATCTTGTTCCTAGGTATGGGGAGCTGACAATCAGGAATAAGGATAGGCTTGAAGTGTTGGGCTGCAAGCATCCACAGGAAGGATAAAAAAGCTGGTTCTTCCACAAGGATCTATGGGTTTCACAGGGAACATAGAAAAAAGGGAAGACAAGCCCCTGCAGGTATTATGCTACAAGGCTGAGGAAAAACCTGGGGAATTGGAATTAGAGGACCAGAAGGAGAGTTAAGATCACTTACCTGATTCATTGGCTGGAGTGGTCAGCAGGTTTCCAGGGAGAGAATGTTTCATGCAATGGTGCTAAGCATGAGGGATAGGATGAGAAAGGAAGAATATAAAGGAAAATCTACTTAGCCCCTTTGGAATGAGCACAGATAAGGAAGGGACATAACAGGTGGTCTGCTTTCAAGCTGGGGATAAGATTGATGGGAAGAATGGAGATTACTTACATGATTCCCTGGCCATGGTCCAAGAGGCCAAGGTCTCCTTTCAGAGAGAAGCTGCCTTTGTGTTAACAGGAGAAACATAGGGATGGGATGAAGAAGAAAGGCTGTAGCTGTGATCTTAACTTTAGGAAGTAAATAATGGTGCTTTTTCATGACCTAATACTTATATAATGACTAACACACTCTCTGTGTCCTCATCATTATCTGTAACAAAGAATGATAAATTACTGAGAAAATTATGGAAATTAATGTATTGAGCTCAGTGCCAGATGTACTAGAAACACACAGCTTTTTGGTTTTATGATATTCAGAGTGTGTGCAGGACCCCACTGTGCCTTATTAGAGAAAGCACCTCACTGACAATTGAAGAAGCTAATTCTGATGATCATTTCTATCCTGAATATTTTCTTATCAGATTCTCAAACTGTCAGGGTCTCCTTTTTTTCTACCTTAAAAATGATAATATCACCTATCAGAGGATAGAGGACAAGAAATGGATGAGATAAAAGTCCATAGAACATTTTATTACATTTGTTTGCTTGTTTGTTTACTTACTGTGTTGCATTTGTACTTATCCAGGTAGGTGCTTGTATGTCAACAATATACATGGTGAGGTCATAACATAAGTTGTAGAAATTGATTCTCTGTTATTACCTTGTGAAACCTAGGCTTGCTGGTAGGTCCTTTTATACTTTGATCCATTTACCAGCCCTCCTTTGAATTGTTTCCACAGATATAGATATACATTACACATTCTCAGTTTTATTTCTTTTAATTTTACCTTTCCCAATGACTTGTTATTTGGGAAACTTTAAAGAAACATATTTGCTTTTAGGTCAAGTCATTTCCTCTATAGCTTAGAAGATAGTACTAGAATGTTGATTAAAATACAGGGTAACACAGAAATGTATTCTTCAACAAGAAGGCGATATGGTTAAAGAAGATATTTTCAGGATGATTTTAGTTGTAGCATTTTGGACAGATTGAAGAGAAGCCTGAGACAGGTGGTAAGGAATGGGTTTTTGGAATACCAGATGTGAAATGACAAGGGCAGGGGCAGATATTTAACTGTGGGGAAAAAAGCACTTGAGATGCATAACTGATCTCCTAAAAGAAACTGTTCAATTTGTCTTTATGTGTGGAATTTCACAATATGTTCTCTTATATACAACTAATCCTGACTAATAAAGCAGAGAGCACTTGTTTATTAGTTTTGTTCATCTGGTAATAAACCTGTTATTATAATTTGCTTTGTTGCAGCCAATTTCTCAGAGGCCCACCCCCACCTTCAAACTCTTCATTGGTTCACTTCTTAGAAAGTTTACTCAGTATTTCCAATGAGAAAAAAATGTCAGTGTTTGGAAAGAAACATATTTTTAAAACTAGTATTAACAGAACTTTTAGAAAATCACAAAGTATATTACATTCAAACAAAAAGCTTTCACAGATAGCTGAAATTCCCCTCATTTCAGGGATGTTCATCCTTGGTATTTGAGTATTTGTAATCCCCACTGCCATTTTTATTATTTTTTAACTGCTTTTATTGAGCAATTTTTCTCTGGAATGTCTTGCTGCATGAGATGATTAGGACTGACATAAAAGACAAGAGTTGTTGATGTAAGTATCCACATCATGGATATAAGCTCTGATGTAAGAGACAATTTGTGAGGAAGAATGCTATTTATCCTGTGTCCACACGCAGTTCAGCAGAAACCTAAATCCATCAACAGGGAGATGCTAAATGGAGGGCCAATAGAGGCAAACACCTGCCAGCCCTACACCATGATTATACTGGAAAGATACCTAATTGACCCTAATTTTATCTCATCTATCATTTTTTTTTCCAATTTCAGTAGAAATTTATTTACCAAAGCAAAGGATAGTAAGACTTGGGAAGAGATTTGTATAGGCTCATGAGAATGACAGGAAGAGTATTGCAGTAAGCCAATGGGTTCTTTAGCACTATGGATTTTTAAGTTTTAATTCTAAAAAATAAACTTTAATTTTGTGTATATGCATGCTCTGTAGATGACTTTGGAGTCCAGAAGAGGGTGTTGCATTTCTTGGGGCTAGAGTTATTGTTGTTTGTGAGCTTCCATAACTTGGGTGCTAGGTTACCTGCAAGAATGGTATATGCTCTTAACCACTGAATATTTCTACAGGAACAACACATTTTTATAAATGTTGATCAGCTGGTACTCATAATTCTGAAAGGATAATTCAGATTATTAGGATCATTAGTATCTAACTTGTTTAAATCATTTGAATACTTATGGAAAACTATTAACTCCTCAGCTTTTGTACTGGATTTGTTTTGAATGTCTTTGGATCACATCTCAGAGACTGGAAAATCCTATAGATTGTTTCCCATCCTTTTTCTGTGTGCAAGATAGTGACAGTGTTGTTTCCAATGTTTTTAAAGAATAATGAACCCATGTCTCTGGTCCAAACCCCAGCCTTTCCCTGATTTTTGTTTGTTGTAATCCACATTTCTTCTTGGTTAACTTTAATGAACTTTAAATTCACTTATTTTCAATGTGAACACTAAACATTTTTCCTCTAACTTGTCCTTATTCCTATATTTATATCTTTTTTGAAGATACTAGTTTCCATACAACACACAGAAAACTTCAAGTAGTCTCCTCTTACCCTGAGTTTTCCTTAAAATTCATCATATGCCTCATGAAACCTTGCCAGTTTTCTATGTAGATAACTCTGGATTGTGATACTTTTTTCTCATATCTTTTTTATAATTTATTTTTGAGTTTCATTCTACATTCCAATCTCAATTCTCTCTCCTGCCCCCCATTGCCTCTCCCTCAGCCCTTCTTTACTCCTCCTCATGGGTTACAGCTCCCATGAGGAGTCAAGAAAGTCTGGCAAATTAAGTTGGGGTAAGAACAATCCTCTCTCCCATTCATTAAGGCTGAAGCATGACATCCCACCGTAGGGAATGGGATCCAACAAAATAGCTCATGTCCAGGGTTAGATCCTGGTCCTACAGCCAGAGGCCTCTCAGATAGCCCAAGCTTTACAACTGTCTCCCACATACAGAGTAACTAGTTCAGTCTCCTGGAGTCTCCACAAGCTTGGTTTAGCTTTCTCTGTAGATTTCTCAATCATGTAGGGAGGACCCGAAGAGGGGTGGTAGGTACCTGGGAAGGTAAATTGGATGAGATATCCTGGGTTAAATGAAGAAGGGGGCTGGTAAAGGGGAGGGAGAGGGGGGCATGAGGGAACAGGATGGTCAAGGAAGGGAGGGATGGAGTGGGAGAAAACTGAAAGAGATACCTTAATAAAGAGAGCCACTATGGGCTTAGGGAGAAACCTGGTGCTAGGGAAACTCCCAAGAATCCATAATCAGGACCCCAGCTAAGACTCCTAGCAATAGTGGAGAGGATGCCCAAACTGTCCTACCCCTGTATTCAGAGTGGTGAATGACCCAACTATCATCATAGAGCCTTCATCCAGTAATTGATGGAACCAGATGCAAAGATTCACAAACAAGCACCAAGCTGAGCTCAGGGAAGCCAGTCAAAGAGAAAGAGGAGGGTACATATGAGTACAGGGGAGGTTTATATCATGAATTTTCTCTTATCTTAATACTGCTTTTGTTTAACCCATTATGTAATGGGTACACACTGAGTTATCTGTCTGCCCCAGTATTACTTTCTTATTATTAGTTCTCAATTCCGATTGTCTTTAAAGCTTAAATTTCATCATGCCATGACTTACTGTTCACCTTTCCAAGGAGTAGTAATGAAGAGTGTGCTGTCATTTTAGTGTGGCTTGGGTGTCCTCAAGAGTTCACTGTAATTAATGATGTGGTCCTTATAATGACACTATGGAGAGGTTGTGGGTTACTTAAAACGAAGAGTCTGGTGAAGCCCGTTAGGTCTCTTGGCTCTTACTTCAGATGCAATTGTGGAAATCAATTCTCACTTCTCTCTGACTTTCTGTTTGGTAATGAAACTCTTATCCATATGCTTCTCTGGCAATTCGCTGCTATTCATTGCCTTTACCAGTTACAGCAGTAACAATAGCAATGGTGCTGCTACTCATTGTCCTTACCAGGTTACCAATAGCAACAACAAAAAGTTGTGCTGGCTTGAAATTTAAACTTCCCCTACTGAACTAAGTAAGCATGTTTTTCTTTCTTTGTTGTCACATCAGTTATTTGGCACATTGATGGAAAGGTAGATAATACAAATGATACATTTAAAGCTCTTTTTGGTAGTATGGACAGGATACTATATGACAACTGTGCCTATCAGCCACACCACATTCTTGGTCCTTCCATAATTGACAGTTATAGATTCATTTCAGGCTGTTGTCTTTTTTCCCTCTTTTTATCTTTCTTTAAATAAAATAAATTTATTCTAATCAATTGACAAAAAGATCACACAGCTAATTTAAGGAAGCTGGTTAAACATTTTCCCACTCCCAAACTCATTACCTCTCAGCAAACTTCTGTACAGCTAAAATGGCCATTCTGCAATCACATACACACCATCAACAAAAATGGACTCAACAGACTATACTTATATATTTTTGCAATATGCATATCAAGAATAATCAAGGAAAAAGAGGTAATAAATTTGAGAGTTAGGGAACATTAAAGGGTTTAGAGAAAGGAGACATGAGAGGGGTTGGAAGGAGAGAGAGGAGGGAAGAAATAATGCAATTGTATTTAAAAATAATTTAGTGAAGCTCAGAACAATAAAAATACATGTAATGAATTTAGTTACTTTTCTATGAAGAATATGTGATTTGAGTAACATTTTACTTTACAAATGTGGTCTAGGGCTGACTACTATTGCATAGGCAACCTAATAGAAGGATTGTTCCTGAAGAAACATTCTCTTCTCCCTTGACAGCAGCTGGCGGCCTGTAGCTTCTTACCTAAAGGTGGGCCTTGTGAGCCCTTCCCCAGTCTGTGCTGGAATGATGACTTGTGTTAGTATCTATTCATGTTCTATTCAGGCAACCATATCAGTGGAGAGTCCCTGGGTGCAACATCATCAACACTTTTCAGTGAGATTTCAATTAATCCAGAGTTAAATTAAGTCAGGTTGTGAGACCAAAAAAGGTGAATTTATCTAGATTCATAAAAGTGAAATGTAAGTAAAAGGAATCAGCATTAATATGACACCAGAAAAAAAAAATGGAATCTTGAAATTTGCAGGAAAATGGATGGAACTAGAAGAAACCATTCTGATCAAGGTAACCCAATCACAAAAAGACAAACATGGTATGTATTCACTCATATGCGGATTTTAGACATAGAGTAAAGGATTAGCAGCCTACAGTTCACACTGCCAGAGAAGCTAGTAAACAAGGAGGACCCTAAGAGAGACATACATGGTCCCCTGGAGAAGGGGAAATAGACAAGATCTCTTGAGCTGTTGGACCCTTCCCCCATAGGGGTCTGCTGACCAGCTCGTGACTAGGAGCTTACCTAGCAGTTACATCCTGTTTTCTTCCTTCCTTGAAGGCCTGCGTGCAAGTTCCTGTTATCCTGTTATTCACCCATTCAGGATTGCCTGATGGGCCCGGGGACCTGAACTTCTTAGTTTTCCAACATCCCTGCTGACTGGTATATAAGCCCCCATTCTTGTTGAAATAAAGGGCATTCTCTCCCTGCAAGAAAGACCTGCTGTCTTGTCTTTATTTAAATCCTCAAGCCCCTCGCCCTATACTGTGGAAGTGTTGTAGTGCAGGCACTACACTGAGCAAATTGGGAGCAAGGAAGGAGGGGGAAAGGAGCTAGGAGAATGAGAATGGGAGAAGAGGAGGGGTGAAGAGGACATGAGGGAGCAGAAAGGTTGAGTCAGGGGAAGAATAGAAGAAAACAAGAAAGGAGAAACCATAATAGAGGGAGACATTTTATGGTTTCAGAGAAATCAGGCACTAGGGAAATGTCTGGAGATCTACAAAGATGACACCTGCTAACAATCTAAGCAACAGAGGAGAGGCTACCTTAAATGCCCTCCCCTGATAATGAGATTGATATGCCATCCTATAACCTTCATCCAGCAGCTGGTGGAAGTAGAAGCAGACACCCACAACTAATCACTGAACTGAATGGGAATCCAGTTGCAGAGAAGGATGAGTGATGAGCAAATGGGTCCAGTCCAGGCTGGTGAAACCCACAGAAACAACAGAGAGCTCTCAGTCCCTAGACTGAGAGCTGGGATACCAGCATGGGACTGATCCAGACCCCAAGAACATGGGTTTCAGTCAGGAGACCTCGGAAATCTACAGGACCTCCTGTAGTAGTTCAGTACTTATCCCTAGCATAGATGTGGACTCTATTCCACATAAAGGGACACTCCCTGAGCAAAGACACAAGGAGGTAAGTCTAGGCCCTATCCTAAAGGATATGATAGACTTTTATGACCCCCTATGAAGGGACTCACATTCCCTGGGGAGCAGAAAGGATATGTGATAGGTAGAGTTTTAGTTTGGGGGGTGGGGATGGTAGGGAAGGAGAGGAGAGAGAGGGAAATGGGATTGACATGTAAAACAATCTTTTTTCTAATTCAAATTAAAAAAAGAAAAAAAATTATTAAGCTAAAAAAAAAAGAAGAAAGAAAGCTGTGTCTGTCATCCTATCCTCATTTTTAAAAGCTTGTTAGGATTACTAGCATGAGAGAGTTATAAAAATAAAGCAGGCATACTTCAAACTTGGAAGGCAGTTTACAAGATACCTGCCATTTTCTCGTAAATAAGATATAGTATAAATAAGTATAGCATGAAAGAGTCAAAACATTGAGTAAATGAAAAGGATAATGGGTTAAAGTAAGATGAAGTTTCCTAGGCATCCATAAAATTTTTCTCATCTTTTTCTGTTTATTATTTCAGGTATTGACTCACTAATTTTCTTGTAGATAAGATATAAAGTAAATAAGTATAGTATGAAGGAGCCATACATTTCATAACATTGATGAAATGAAAAGGATAATGGGTTTAAATCAGACTGAGTTTCATAGCCATCCATAAAAATTTTCTCATCTTTCCTTTTCTGTTTATTTCTTCAGGTATTGACTCACCTGAATATTTGAAAAGCAAGCTTACTGAACGTGAAATACAAAGCTGACAGACTTCACAAACTAGTTATAAGGCTCTTAAATTCACAAGTAAAATGAAAAATATGAATGTGACATGAAAAAGATTAATAATACCATGCCCTATTAACCCTAGGCTAACCAGCTAAACAGTGACAGTGAGAGCGGTACAGCCAGAGCAACAGCAGCAGCAACAGCTACAGTAGGAAATTGTAAGAAGTCTTGGGTTCTGCAGATTCCATCTAATATTGGGTAAGTTCCAAAGGCATGCAGCTGCCCAAATACACTTCTAGCTTATTGCTGTGAGCTAAGCTCTGTACCTCATAGCTGTGGTGTTGAGCTTCTGACTCTCATAATGATGACTTTGGGGATGGAAGATTTAGTTGATAATTAGTCCAACTGAGCTCTTTAGGGCAGGGTCCTCAAGATGAGATTATTGACTTGATGAATATACCTCTTGTTTCTCCTCCTACTCATCTTCCCACATGTGAGAAACAAAAAGAAGATAGCTGGTGACATAGAGAGCCCTTACCTACAGGAATTCAACAGTGTTGATTTTTTGGTCATAGACTTTCAACCTTTGGAGCTATAAGAAAATAAAATTTGTGTTTTTTTTTTTATGCCACCATGAACTAAGTGGAATTCTTAGAACTTCATTTTCTTCTTTATAAAATGTCCTATTCCCCACAACAATTTATGTTGGCTTTACTATGTTCTCACTACACTCACTGAGTCCTAACCAGTCACAAATGGTATGCTATACTTTCTGTGACACTTAATCCTCCATAGTATAGTGACTGTTTATAAAAGAAGCCCTTCAGAACAAACAACTTGATCTGAATGTGCAAGACTGGGCTTGGAAGGATTGCTCAGTGGTTAAGGGCATATGCTGCTCTTGCAGGGGACTGGAGTTCAGTTTCTATCACCCACAGGATTCAGAAGCATCTACAACTCCAGAACAAAGGGATACAGTACCATCCCCTGGCCTCTGTGAGCCCTGCAAGTATATAATGCACATACATACATGCAGACAAACACACATACACATAAAACAAAAATAAATAAATCTTTTTTGTGTTTTTGGTTTTTTTTGAGACAGGGTTTCTCATGTAGCTTTGGAACCTCTGCTGACACTCGATGTGTAGACCAGGCTGGCCTTGAACTCAGAGATCTGCCTGCCGATGTGCCTCCCAAGTGCTGGGAATAAAGGCATGCACCACCACCACAAGGCTAAAAATAAATAAATCTTTAAATACACAAAACTAATGTGTCTCAGTAAACACATTCTTACTACTTAAAATAGTACAATAATGTACTACGAGCATATATCACATGCAGACATCAGGAGGAGGCACTGAGCATATCAATATTGGTGGGTAAGATATAGAGTTTGCATTTAAAAAGGATGTTGAAGTACAGGGTCATAACATTGATATAAAAATTTGGGTGTAGGGCTTATGATTTAGGAATTTGAATGCTTTTATTTGACAGACTTAGACTATGCCTAATGTTTAACACTCAGTGGACTACGTAAATTAGAAAACACAGTCTGAAATTCATTGTAATATTCATTTCTCAACACCCGTGAAAATGTCACTGATAACACCCACCAATTTCTGTGAATTCCTTTTTTTAGGAGGATAGTGTGAAAAGAAACCATCATCAAATTAATGCTAAAACATTTCCATAGTGTGGGGAAAAAATCTGCCTAGACATCAGGCTTGGAGGAGAAACTGGCAGTCCAAGTGAGCCGTTGGTTGATATTGAGGGCTTCTGTTTTTCTAAACATGGGCTGGTAAAGCAGAGGTGAGAACCAGTGAAGATCTGTGGTCGCTGAGGGAACCCTTGGCTTCCCACCATCTTGTACTGCAGTGTGGGAAATTGCTAGAGGTGATGCACAACATATGGAAGAGGAATGGATGTGTTGAGGCATACAGAACTGTCTTTCTCATTTCTCTGCTTCCCTCACTCATCCCTATTTATACATATTGTCAGATTTCATTGACTTCCCCTCTCTTTCCATATTTGATCACACTGACATCTCTAAATCATTAATTAATTCTGATCTGATTTTCAAGCCTAGCTTGAAAAGGGAAATGAAACAAATTGATGCGCTAAAATAATAATTGAAAAATGCTACAAGCAGTAAAGTAATGGTATGGTGGGACTTAGCAGGCACTCAATCAAGTGAGAGAGCAGAAGTATGAAGAAAATCAAAACGGCATCAAGATAGCGACCTTCATTTTCAGCTGTGTTTTACATTGCACATTTGAAGTATATAAAGCAAACACACTGAGAACCTTTTTGGGTGTACAAACACAAAACAGGCTTCTCTTTTTTTCTTGATCTAGACAACATCTGACTCATTGGATGTGTGGCATGCAGGGTTTCTGCAAGAAGCCACAGAAGGGGACAGAAGGTTAATTTATCCAATGCTCCTGGTGGTCTCTAAATCTTTGACAAGAACTTATTGCTATAGCCAATACTGGTCTCCCTCCAAGTCCAAGATATTCTGGTATTTGACTCCTGGTATTTAGAGGCAACATGTTCCACATAGTGTTTAAGGAAAGCCAGTGTATGGAAAACTGAGATTTATGTAGCAATACACTGAGTTTTCCTAAGTAGCTAGCAAACCCTTGGAACTACTCCTGAAAATATCAAAATTGAAAGCATTTTAAAAAATAAAGAAGAGCTATCCTTTATTATGGAATTTTTTTATTTTAATTTCCAGACACCATGTATTTTTTATCTATTAGGATGTAATGCTTATTCAGATTTATTGAGATAGAAAAGTCCTTTAAACAGAATGACAGACTGAAATATAATTTTTATGAATAACTTTTTCATAAGAAATCTTTTAGGAACATTTCTACTGGGAAATATAGCACACTTTATACATTTGCTTTATTCTCTATGTGGAAGCAAATATATTAAAGTTTACATGCAGAGTAAGTAACTGGATATCTGGGGACATGTAGAAAGTACAATTTCATCCAATCAGTACTTATTGAATTTATGAAGAACTATACACAATATAATGTGAGGCTTGTATCTATATATTTAACAAGTTTCTGAGAAAGAAATCTTCCTTATTTTGAAGACACAGGAATTGCCTCTCTAAGGAAGTAACTAACATATGGAGCCATACAGCTAATGAGTGTTTTAGTTAGGGTTTCTAGACGATGTCTTTTCTTATAGTAAATTCTATCTACACTAAAATCTACTTTATATCTTCCCAAATTAATGGTATCCAATGGCAAAACAGTGCAGGTCTCTCTCTGAAGATGACTAGGTGAGTTTTAATTTCCCCTAATAATTGGTTTGTAACAATAATCATTGAGTTATTTATATGAAACAAACCTACACACATCTTCTGTACTGTGAACATCTGTGCTATTTGGAACTCCCTAGAAGTGTCTGGAGTTGCCGATAAAGTTACACATCAACCATTTTTGTCTCAATAATTCTCATTGTTTCAACCTTTATTTTTCTTCATTATTCCTCCAAATTTGTGACTACACTCATGAGTCATTTTGAGTCCCTTCTGTGAAATTTGTTTTGTTCTTGTATATATTTTCCTATAAGCTTTCTAAACTTGAGCCTAATTATTTCACGGAGTTGATATGACAAATATAAATATGCACTATATGGCTTTTAACCTAAGATATAAATCACCCAGCAACTTTTGGTTAATTTGCTCAGTGTTGTAATCATGAATGAAAATTACTATTTATTGAATTTGTCTATAATTTATTTGCCATTGAAATTTTCAGTAAGATAAAACTGCTGTATAATTCCCACTCTCTTTTTAAATAACTTGTAGAGTTTCCTTAAAGCTACAAAACCACAGAGTGGTAGATATACTGGAGTTTAGATTACTCAGAATTAATTTATTTATTTTTGAATACTACTTTATGCCTTAAAATGTAAAGCTACTATAATAGGTAACTCAAGTTTCTATCCATTCATTTTTGAAAACAAGACATAGGCCCACACCAATTTTCTAAATTCAAATATTCTTTTTTAAAGTGTTAGAATCCTTACATCATGAAGATGTTTCTTTTTTAAATTAAAAATAATCATAGTTATTTGACAAAGATGGGTAACCATGTATCAATCCTATATGTTACGTTAATCTAAGCAGGTGCTAATGACTTTCAACAAATGATCAAATACTGTCATTGCCTAGGTTCCTGTTGTCCTGAAAGGATGTGTGTGCAATTAGGGGACATATGTGTCTTTGTTATATATACATGTGTGTTTAGCATGCACATATCTCTGCATATGCATAAGCCATGGAATGCCTGAAGATGCTGAATTTCCTCTCTACTGCTCTCCACTTTATTCCTTTGAGGCAGGGTTTCTCATTGAGTTTGGGGATAGGCTAGTGGCCAGCAAGCCCCAGAGATTCCCTTTATCTGCCCACTACTACATAGTGCTGGGGTTTTAGGTAACCATATAGCCTTGACCAACTTATATTATTTTTTTATAACATGGGTGTGGGGATCTAAACCAAGATTCTCATGTCATTTCAGCAAGTACCCTTATGTCTGGGGTCATTTTGCTAGCCTCAGATATTAACTTCTTTCTAAAAAAATCTTTGATTAAATACTTGTAATAACTTCATTGCACATCACTCCATCTTAATATTTAGAATTAGTTTATTGAGCCTCAAAATCATGCAGTTTCTTGTAGTTTAATTTCTTGAATTAAATATTCTGATGGGACAGCCTTAGCCCATGATAATGTTAGAGGCAACTCAAATTTTCTCACATATTTTGCATAGCAATTATAGTTTTTGGATACTCTCTTCAGTCTGCTTTGAAAATTAATATTTTCTGAAATATTAGCTGTCTTTGCTATTACTATTTATCACATAAATTTCTATTTTTAGAATATTAAGAGCTTATTATTTCTCTGGATCTGTTGTTATCTTCTTTTTCTTTATCCCCTTGGATTGAAATTTGAATCTTTAACTTCATAATAAATCTGTTTTTCCCCTAAGCCCTAGTTCCTTAATTTGCAACTGTACATTTTCCCTTTAATTATTTTTTATGCTTTTATCTTTATTTTATTATTTTTTTAGTTTTTTGAGTTGAACTTTACCAATTAGAGTCCAACTGCCAAAGCCAATATGTTTTCTTCAATCCCCCTGGTACTTGATCTCTATATATCATTTAATGTTGTTGGACAGAACAGTCTTAAAGTTGTATTTTCTCCTAGATTTATTAATTTTACAGTCTTTATCTTTCTTACTTTGCAGACTACATGTTGCTTTGATCATTAGCTCTTCTTCATCCCTCCTTTCCAATTAAATTAATGTTTTGGGCAAGCAAAATAAATGGCAGGAAATCACATAGATGGTTGTTCTTTTTTCTATCAATTCTTTTCTATTCCTCTCTCTATAAAAGAAAACTTATCATAAGTACCACCACCTTCAGTGTTTTAGAACTGCCATTTCTATGATATTCTAAAACTATTTTTGTTTTCTTTATCCCCCATTTAAAAAGCAGTGTCTTGCTATGTAGCACAAGCTCTTCTTAAACATGCAATCATCTTGCCTCAGCCTCCCAAGTATGGGATCAAGATGTAACATTTTACAGTTTTACTTAGATGTCACAGACGCAATGTAGTGTCCACTCACTGTAATTATACAATTCAGTGGCCTTTAGTATATTTTTCAGAGTAATTCAGCCAATTCCATATTTCCACAATTTTCCCATCACTTTGAAAAATTTTCTCAGGTGCACTTGTGATTAATTCCTACTCTTATGAAGTATTACTTAGCCATTAAAGAATGGCATCATGAAATTCACAGGGTAATATATGTAACTGAAAAAAAATACACCCCAAGTGAGATAACACAGAACCAAAAAGATAAGTATGGTGTGTATTCTCTTATGTATGGATATTAACCAAATTGGAGGGGCTGGATGGAAACCTGATGTAGTAGAAACTTCCTATGATACATGAAGGCAATTCTAATGAAGTCTACAAATAACGAGGGAGACTGAATCCCAACAAACCATCTCTTGCCACCAAATAAGTCTTCTAATATAAAGACTCAACTATATGCATTTGATCCATTGATCAAAGGGGTCGCATGGAAATCTCCAAACAACCAAGGCTTTTGCCAAGATAATAAGTTTTTCTCCACAAACTGAAAGCAAGTCCCCTTTACTGAAAAGAACACCTGCACAACTCATTGCACATGAGTTTTCATCTCTGTGTTCCAGTATCTCTGGTATAGGAAGGTACTCTGATGCTATCAAAATAGAAATGTAAACAACAACTCAGCCATAAGCCATTTTTATCTACAGTGCTGTCTCATCTGCAAAATATGCTAGGGCAATGGTGACACAAAGGTTGTGGGAATAAGTAACCAATGTTTGATTTTACTTAAGACCCTCTCCATAATACGGAACCCAAACCTGATGCTGCTTGGGTGACCAAGAGCCAGAGACTAGTTAGCCCAGAGACCCAGTGAAAAACCAAATACTACTGGTCTTTAAAAAATAGTGATAAAATGACTCCTAATGATATTCTGCTACACTCATAGATTCGTGCTTTATTGAGCCAGTATCAGAAAAGCTTCCTCCAGCAGCAGATGGAAACAAATACAGGGACCCACACACTCATGTGCAAATACATTATAACACACACACACACACACACACACACACACGGGGAGAGAGAGAGAGAGAGAGACAGAGACAGAGACAGAGACAGAGACAGAGACAGAGAGACAGACAGAGAGACAGACAGACAGACAGAGACAGAGAGAGAGACAGAGAGAGACAGAGAGAGAGACAGAGAGACAGAGAGAGAGAGAGCGCTGTCTATTTAGTACTGGAAAAGGAACACCCCACCCTATAATTACAGTTAAAATATTAACTATACACAAGGAAATTGAAAATTACATTGAAAGAGGCAAGCAAAAGGGCCCAAGTTATACACGTTGAAATTCCATCTCACCCCAGATAGAATTATCGAACAATCAGATGACTGTAGGTACTGTTGAGGTTATGAGAAATTTTGGAGTGAGTGTAGATTGGTAGAGTTACCATGGAAAACACGATACAGTCCTCAAAATCTAGAAATAGAATTGATATAGGTGGATATTAATTTTGATTATTTAGTTCCACATGTTTAACATGTAGGAGCCAGGAGACCAGGAAGCCTCCATCTGGAAGAGGGATGTTCTTTATTCCCTTAAGGGATAAAAACAAACTAGATCTGGCACATACCTAAATTAAATTTTTATATGAATCAAAGTTATTAAAAGGTGAATGTTAAAACTCAGAAATACCTGCTGAGTTTTCTGTCTCTAAAGAGCTTACAATTATCTAGGCATAAATATATGATGCATACATATACACATACCCCAAGAATGAATACACATTCATGTATATGCATTGTTATAAAAATATTTCAAGTAGAATTGCTAATTGATAAACTTTTGAAATTTCTATATATAGAGACAGTAAGTATAGTGATTAAGAATGAATTCTGGAACTAGACACCTTCATGTTTTGGTATCATCATCATACCTTAATAAGCAATGTGATTTCTCTATCTTGCCTTTCATAAGTATCTTTGTAAAAGTATACACCATAAATGAATTCTTAGGGGTAAATGAGCTAATGCATGCAAGGGACATAAAACATGTTTGACACAGTTAAGCATTAAACATAATGCTTGGGATTAGACTGGTAAGTTTAGTTGCCATCATTTGTATTCCACACAGAATTAACACTAAGGTAAAGAAAATATATACAGGGCATTTTTGAGTACAGTCAGTAGATGGTTAAAAGCTTGAAGACATGGGCATCCAAGTTCAAGGAGGCACAAGGACTCCCAGAATTACAATAAAACATAAGGTACTTGCTAGTCTTTGTATAGAGAGACTTGAACTTTCTCTTACTGCTTCCTTTCCTTCATGTCTTTAGGTTTTAAACTCCTATTTTTTAGTCACTTAATGTCACATATTTTTGTTTACTTATTCATTTGTTTAGGACAGAATTTCACCACATAGCCTATGCTGGTCTAAAAAATTCAAGGTAATCCTCCTAACCCGGCTTCACAAATACTGAGATAACAGGCTTGTACCAACATACTAGACATCAATTCTACACCTTCTCCTTTTTTAATTTTTTTAAAATTAAATTAAAAACAATCTCATTTTACATACAAATCCCAGTTCTCTCTTCCTCCAGTCCTTCTGTTCTTCCCACTAGTCCCCTCATACCACCTCTCAGGGAGAGTAGGCCATGGGGATTCATAAAAGTATGTCACATCATTTAGGACAGGACCTAGGCCCTTCCCCATGTATCTAGACTTAGAGAGTATCCCTCCATAGGGAATGAGCTCTCAAAGTCCATTTGTGCATTGGGAATAAATACTGGTTCCACTGTCAGAGGTCCCATAGACTGTCCAGGCACCCCAGCTGACACCCAGGGTCAGGGGCCTGGTTTGGTTTTATGCTGCTTCCCCACTGTCAAGACTGGGGTCCTTGAGCTCCCACTTGCTTAGGCCAGCTGTTTCTGTGGGTTGACCCCTTTGCTCATCATCCTCCCTCTTTACAACTGGATTCTAGGAGTTTGGCTCAGTGCTTATCTGTGGATCTCTGCTTCTGCTTCTAACAGTTACTGGATGAAGGCTATATGATGGCATTTAAGGTAGTCATCAATCTCATTAAAGGGGAAGGGCATTTAAGGTAGCCTCTCCACTATTGCTTAGGTCCCTATTTGGGGTCATTCTTGTGGATCTCTGGAGATTTCCCTAGTGCCAGGTTTCTCATTCAGCCCATAATGGCTCCCTCTATTAAGGTTATCTCTTTCCTTGATCTCCTCCTCTGTTCTTCCCCAAATTCCACTTTCCTGATCCCTCATGTTCTCCCCACCTCCCTTCCTCCTTCTCTTTCCTCCCCATTCCACCTAATTTACTCAGGAGACCTTGTGCCTTTCCCCTTCTTCGGGGTCCATGTATATAATAGCAGCATTATTTGTAATAGCCAGGACCTGGAAGAAACCTAGATGCCCTTCAATCAAAAATGGATAAAGAAAACTAGGTACATTTGTACATTGTGTAAATGTGGTTCTCAGCAGGGGGAAACAATGAAATTTTGAAATTTGTAGGCAAATGAATGGAACTAGAAAAAAGCATACTGAGTGAGGTAACTCAGGCACAGAAAGGAAAACATGGTATGTACTCACTCATAAGTGGATGTTAGACATAGATCAAAGGATAACTAGCCTTCTACGCCTTCTAAGACCCAAACTAAATCTTCAGATTCCTTGCCAGGAAACCAGTTTCTTTTTTTTTTTCTTTCTATTTTTTTGGTTTTTCGAGACAGGGTTTCTCTGTGAAGCTTTGGAGCCTATCCTGGCACTCGCTCTGGAGACCAGGCTGGCCTCAAACTCACAGAGATCCACCTGCCTCTGCGTCCCAAGTGCTGGGATTAAAGGCTTGTGCCACCAATGCCTGGTTTAGGAAACCAGTTTCTATCTATATCTCACAAAGCTTCTATCTTAACATTCTCTATCCCAAGCTTCTTCATATCTTCTTTCCGGAGCAGTTTTTGTCACTTTTTTTGACACTAAATGAAATCTCATTTATTTTATTGAGCCCTCTGTTTTCATATTATTTAAATCAGGAGAGGATATACATGTTTTGGCAACATGTATATCCTTTCCTTCTTTAGTGTTCATTTCCCTTCTGATAGCAGGCACTGGGTTGTTCTGCCCTGGACTAACAAGGGGACCCAAGATTCCATAATTTAAGTCCTTCATCATCTTGCCCATTCAATCATTGGTACTATCTATTTGATTTCCAATATTATATACTTATCTTCCATGACCAATTCTAGGAAATAGTCTTAATTCCAAATCTCAGTTCCATGTTCCATGCATATCAGTTGAATCTGTGTATCTAGCTTACATTGTGCGCTTACATATTTCTCTCACTGCCAGCTTTAGGCTTTCAGACTCTGATAATAATAAAAAAATAGCATTCCTCGTTATGAGTCAACACTGGAGTGTTTTGCATGTGTTACTGTATCTAGTTTTCATATAACATTTATTTGGATTAGGAGTTACTACTATTACCTTTATATGGATAAACAACTGGAATTGTCAAAGACATTTTGTAATATGTCCAGAGTCTCACAGTTGCTATGGGATTCCTATATGATTAAGGAAGCTTTACTGTCTACTGACTTCAGAGTCCTGGTCTTGTGTTGGCTCCTCCTTTGAAATTAGATCCTCGATTCAGAACTCTTCCTTGAACTCTAGTGAAGACATATCACATGGCCTGCCAAAAATCCCATGTTCTCTACTGAAATCATTAAAAATATTTTCTGAGACTCCTTCCCGCTGACTCTGATGCTGCTCTCTGAAGTGAATGTGGGTCAAAAGAGTAATAAGCAGAAACAGCTACTGACGATACACACTCTGCTCTTCCCTTTCCACAGTGGCATAAGCTTCCTTAGAGCTTTTAATCCCCAAACTCTGGAAGGGTTTCAGCAGGCTTAATGTTTTTGTTTTTGAGCCTACCTAAAGGAAAACTCAAACAGTGCTTTCTGCCACATATACCACGCTCTCATTTTCCACTTTATCCTGGCTAGCTCATTAGATGGCCACTGCTCTCCTCCCAAGCAGCTCTCCTAATTATGTCGGTGGTGCACAGCTTGCTTCCTTAAAGACTCCACTCTTCACTCTGTTCCTGCTATTTCACTAGAGAGAAAATCTGCATCTTGGCTCCAGCAGAAGCCATAGGTCACTATGTGAAAACGTGGAGGGCAAAAAAAAAAAAAAAAAAAAATGTTGTCGGTAATGAGATCGCAGGCATTTGGAAAGTTCACAGGGTCCTTTGTACAACAGGGAAGAATCCCTCTGTTTCCTCTGGTACTGTTTCATGCTAATTTCAGAACATCAGCCAGTATAAGGCATCTCAACTGAAACTTCAGTTCGCAGAGGAGTGCCTTTCATCCTTTATTTATTTATTATTTTTTTTTGTAGCTAGGCAGTTAGGTTTATCTTGTTGATCTGTGGAAAAGGGAGGGGAAAAACACAGTTGCATGAACACAACAGATGGAACAAATTGCTTCTACCAGTGTTCTTTTAATACTAAAGAAGAAAAATTTCTTGTCAGTGGGCATACCTATTGCAATTACTATTTCCTATGTGAAAATTATGTGACCTACTAAATGTCTGACTTCTTTGTGTGTTGATTATACACGCTGATTAACAACAAATGGGTATTTTCACAGATAGAGGATTTTGTATTGACTTCGATCTTGAGATTCTAGGGGTTATGGCCCAGTGAAGCACAAGATATACCACATTCGCTCATCCCTCTTTATGTGACCAGTTCAATTCCACATGTGGAAAGCCAGGATAGGGGTGAGAGGCAAACAAAACAAAAAAAGAAACCTGAGTCTCTGACCCTTGGCTTGAACACTGTGTTGGCACTGCATTGTGCTTCAGCTGTGAAAATAGTTGAATACAGACTGGCTGGGAGGACACTAGAGCAGTTCCCCTCTCAGTTACCTTGCTAGGACTCGAAATCCACATGTCCCTCGTCCTGATTCTGTGCCATGTGGTGTTCATCTAGCATATGCCTTCATGCCACAGGAAACAGACAAACACAGTGAAATCTCTTATCTGATAGGCTTCTGGAGCCTTGACTTTTAGGTATTTAAATGATAAATTAGAAGAAAATCTTATAAAATTATCTAATCTATCTTCCTGTGTTTAATCTTGAGAACTGGTGTTCTTTCTGCTATTTCGTCTTTTATTTAAAAATAAAGCTTTATTTTTAATAGTGAGATGAGCCAATGCAGTCTAGCATTTAGGAAAGGAATGTCTACACTATGTCCTTCAGGCTCTCACATAAGCTACAACTGAGAAATCCTTAGAAGCTGGAGAAGTTTTTTTTTTTTTTTTTTTTTTTTTTTGACCAGATAGAAGCCACAAAATCAACTGCGACAGGTTGTGATTCCGTCGTCATGATGGTTGAGATTACCGAGCTAGCCATTTCTCTACTGTGTTGGTTTATTTTTGTCCTAGACTATTTTCTGTACAAAGAATACAATAGATAAGATAGTTTGTAAACAGATACATTTTACAGAATCATGTAGACTGGGAAATACAAGAGCATAGTGATCACACTTGGTTTGATAAATTGTGGTGTGTCACATGACAGGAACACAAGAGAGCTCGTGAGAGGAAATAAAAAGGAAGGGATTCAATATTCCTGTTTGGTAGTCTACATCTAATAACCAAACCACTGCCACAGCATCACACAAAGACTTTCTCCTCTCCTCTCTGCATAATTTCTGACCATGGGTCTCTTTATTTGTTCCCACCTGCTGCAGTAGGAAGCTTCTCTGGTGATGGTTGAGACAGGCGCTGATCTATGAGTATAGCAGGATGTCATTTTATTGCTATGGTTGTGTATGGGGGGGTTGTTGTTGTTTATTTGTTTGTCTGTTTTTAAGAGTACTAGTACTTGTTTTTCCCTAGGTTCCTGGACTATCTAGTCTCAGGTTCTTGGTCACCTAAGCAGTGTGAGGTATTAGTTCCTTCTTGTGAAGTGGACCATCCGTCAAAATCAGATATTGATTGGTCGCTTCCACAAACATTATGCCACCCTTGCACTAGCATATCTGGCAGGCAGGACACAATTATAGATCAAAGACATTCTGAATGGGTGGGTGTTTACATTTGTCCTTTGCAGGGTGCATAAAAGCTTCCTATACCAAAGGTGGTATTCATTTGACTTCCTGTCTCAAATAAATACAACATACATCAGTTGATACCAATGGAAAATCAAGTTAAAATCCCCACCAATATTATTGCTTTAGCTGCATTGCCAAAGGTAGCACATTTCCTACTGGCCACTTGTTCTCTCTTGGAGGCCTGCTTCTGCCTAAATCAGTGTGCATTCTCTTTGATATTCCCACAGTGTGCACAATACACCCTCGAACGTGCTCTGCTCAGGGTAACATGTCTCTAATGCAATGAAATCAATGGGAACACATCCCTTTTGCCTGACAGTATTGTCAGTGTGTATTATCTGGGTTAGGCTGTGGCTTCAGTTCATAGCAGTCGTCAGTTAAATTTCCCTTTCTGAAGTTGAGCAAAGTGTGGTAATGTCACTGCCACAGGCGACTGCCGTTCATGGGATGGTTACTGGAGAAGCATAGCCTCCTGGCTTGTCATACTGTATATATCTCAGGGTCTTCTATTCCTTCCTAGTCAGAGGTTTCCAAGAATGTTGCCTGGAGCAGTCGTGGGATGCAAAAGAGAAAGATTTTTGTTCTGCACTTAGCAACATTACCACACTTCACACTCAGTTTCTGATAAGGGGAAATTTAACTGACTTGCTCTGAACTCCATCTATCAGATAATACGCTCTGACAAGGCTTTGGATAAAGGCTAGAAAACCTACTAATTTATATTTCATTATCTCTACACTTGGTTTAGTCTGTTATCTTTTGCTAAGTGTTACACAGATAACACGGAGAAGTGAACTGAAAGGGGAAAGGGGAACCCTGACCCCACAGGGGAGGCAGAGAGGCACTGGATAATTCAGCCTCCTGTCAGAAGTTACACACCAGTGGATAATCTGGAGGCTGAGTTCAGGATTAGAAGAGGCAGTCAATCTTGAACAGGTGAGGAGTTTCTGACCATTGAGAGTCTCTGAGGCTTCTCATGAAGCAGAGAGTAAAATGAAGAAAAGGGAACTTTGAAATAGCTCGAGTCAATGCTCCTGTGACTTTTATGGCACACTTACAAGACAGAAGGAAATTATCTTCCTGGTCCAGCATCATTATTAAAAATATGCTTAGGATTGATTGAAATTTATAAGCAACAATTATATAGCAGAGGCAGCTAACTTTGTTCTTCTCCAGGACAGAGGGTGCCTCCTTGTCATAGATCTTCCTGGGTGTAAAAGAGAAGTGACAATGTGCTGTTCCTTTATAGGAACAGAGAGCTGCTTACAATTCTTTATAGTACACAAAGCCCACATTGGTATTGTCTAAGCGTTGACAAATGGTTATAAAATACATCATCACATAGACATAAAGGTATCTCTACAGTTATGCTGAGGCTACCTTATGCATTCACTAATATTTATTTGTTAGACACTAGATCATATTATGGGAATCCAACCATTTATAAAACAGACTGCCTTGAAGTTTGTCCTTTTCTCCTTAAAAAGCAGCCTTGCAGGAATCTCAGAGAGAAAGCCAGATAATTTGGGGGGATCTATCTGGAGGTGGTGTTGGTAGAAGGCTGGGGATATGATGCAGAGTTCAGTTCAAGGTTAGCTCTCTATTTCCTTGTGAGCGTAACACTCCCTTAGAGGCAGACATAAAGCAGAACATTCGTCACGGTGTATCTTTCCTTCTCCCAATGGCTAAGCATACTTCTCAGTGAACAGTGAATGATGGCCACCCTCGGAGATGTTTCTTCTGCTTCTGATATGTGGAGTGATGGGAAGAGTAGGAACATATGCTCTAATCATATTTTAGGGATGAAAAGTGCTGAAGATGCGCTCATTATAACCAAAGAATTTAGCTTAGAGGGACCACAGAGATTACTTCAAGGAATAAACTGAACCAGGAGTGGGAACATCTGGATTCTAATCCTAGCTGTGCCATTGACTCGCTGCATGGTCCTTGGAAAACTGCTTTCCCTGAAGTCTCAGTAGCATCTTCGCTGAGACTGGAACATGTGAATAGTTCCCAGCCATAGGCCTTTCCATTTCAACCTCTAATGATGGTGTCTTTATATTGGTGTCTGTTAGGGCTACACAGGCAGTTGAGAGGAAAAGTTATTACCAGCATCTCTGAATCATTGTAACATTTCTCTATTTTTTCCATCTTGCTACACACTTCATAGAAGTCATTTGTGTGTGTGTGCAGGTGTGCACCACCTGTCTCTCTCTCTCTCTCTCTCTCTCTCTCTCTCTCTCTGTGTTCTCTCTCTCTGTGTGTGTATGTGTGTTCTCTCTCTCTCTCTGTGTGTGTGTGTTCTCTCTCTCTCTCTGTGTGTGTGTATGTGTGTTCTCTCTCTCTCTCTGTGTGTGTGTGTGTTCTCTCTCTCTCTCTCTCTGTGTGTGTATGTGTTATCTCTCTCTCTCTGTCTCTCTCTCTCTCTCTCTGTGTGTGTCTGTGTTCTCTCTCTCTCTGTGTGTGTGTTCTCTCTCTCTCTCTCTCTCTCTCTCTCTCTCTCTCTCTCTCTCTCTGTGTGTGTGTGTGTGTGTGTGTGTGTGTGTGTGTGCCTTTGTTTTGACAATGAAAATAGGAACCAGCCAGAATGGAGAAGAAAATATCTTAACAGATGAAGTAAGAAAAACTGATGTGGAAGCAGAAGAGGACTTCTGAGGACGAAGAAGGGCAATTATATAGGTGGTTGGATAAAATGAAATATAATGGCATATGTGTGTAAAATCCATAATAAAAATGATAAATCTATAACTTCTAAAAATGATTCAAAATGTTAATTGAAATCTTTGGGTTTCTTTACCTCAATGATTCACTATCTGTCAACAGTCACAGCAATTGTTATATGACGAATTCGTCATTGATTTTTCAAGCTCTAAAGCAGCCAGTGAAACTAACAACCTTCCTGAAACACTGCGTTAAAATCCAGGAACAGCTGCTTGTTTTCTTTGAAACATATCTCATTCTAATGCCATGTTCCAAATACCACTGTAAAAGTAATGTGGGATTTCAAGCTTTTCTGTTCACACAGTTCCTTGATTCTGGGTTTTGATTGGTGCTCCTGATGGCTTTGAACATCATGCAAACTGCTTTTGACAAAAGGTGCCCAAGCACCACTCAGTGGTTTCAGTCATGTTACAGGGACCTCTTACAAACCTCTAAGGGAGGTGAAAATGAGACTTGCATAATTTGATTTTCTTCAATTCTCGTGTACAAAACCAAATTTGACTCTAAGTTGTGTTTGTGTGAATGTCCTCTCACTTGCAAACTGGGAAACACATTGCCTGTTCTCTCACAGTAATTCTTCTTTGTATCCATTGCGCTGTGTTGAACTTTTCCTATTTTGAACTCCCTTGTCAATATTAGTGAATAGAGATAATGCAATACTTCTTTATTTAATGCACATTATAACACTTAGGTTGACGTTACTGATAGATGCCATACAACATTAGTTTGGAAAACTTCTTCCCTATTTCCAATGTTTTTTTATTTCTGAGAAAGGTTCCCTGTTATTTATTTTTAATTGGAGAGAGAAAAAATACTTAATGGGTAATACTGTGAAAAAGCTAAGCATGTGTATTGTATTACCATATCCCTCTGCTTCTCCATTATCCTTTTCCTAAGATAGGATGAGGATGTAAACACATCTTTGACTCAGCCTTGCTGGTACATTGAAGTAAGTAGTTCTTAGACACGCTTATGAGACTTATGTATTATTCCTAATGTTCATTTTTAAGTAGGTCCTTCCTAGAAAGAGTGATGTCATTGTATTTCTTAATATTCAGACCTAAAATAGGGAGAAGGGGAGCTGGCTACTGGGGTTCTCCTTTGAAAGGCTATGCTTGGATATGAAATAAAATGATACCATCATCCATTGAGTACTAGGTTAGCTGTTGGGCACTGAGGAGATATGGATGAAGGACAAACCAAATCTAGATAGGTCACAAACTGTAGGGGGGAAACCTAATACTAGTTCTCTGCTAAAAACAAACAAAAGAGCATAACAATAAAATTACTACCAATGGCTCCTAATATTGCTATAGCCATAGATCCATGCTTCACTCAACACTCATAGACAAGCTTCTTCTTACAGTAGATGATAATTAACACAGAGACCCACAGCTGGACAATGTATAAAGGAAAAGAGACTTTGGAATGCTCAGCCATTTTCAATGGGAAACACCACTCCCCACAAGGCTTACGGATCTATGTGAAAGAGAATGTAGAAAGGTTACAAGAGGGAGAGGTGGTGGATGACTTCAAGGAAATCATTTTCCAGACACAACAGGACAGAATTGTGTATGAATTCACAGCAACTATGGCAGCATGCACAAAACCTACACAAGCGCAAAACAGACAAAACCCAACGTGGAGCAGTGGAAGTGAGCATGAGACCCAACTCCTGGGCTGGAAGTTATTCTCACTTGATAGCTACTTGGAGAAAGAAATCAACTTTCTTCAACGGAGTAAAAATCAGTATATCAGAGGAGATGGGGTGCGTTCAGGGCAGTGGTGGCACACACCTTTAATCACTGCACTCTGGAGACAGAGGCAGGTGGATCTCTGTGAGTTCGAGGCCAGCCTGGTCTACAAAGCTACATTGTGAAACCCTGTCTCGAAAAGTCAACAACAACAACAAAATCCGTATATCAACTTCATTCCAGGTAGGCCCCTTGCTCAGTTGTTAGCCAACAAAAATCAGACTCCCCATTTTTACTTTTTGTTACTTTTATTTTGTTTATAAGAGAAAGAAAGAATATGAAATTAGTTGGGTAGATAGGTAGAGGAGGAACTGGGAAAGATTTGGGAGGGAAAAGTATTAGATCAAAGTATACCACGTGAAATTCCCCAAAATGAGTAAAAGCATTATAAAATGACTAGGCTCTAAATTTGTAGCACAAGTCAAAAAATAAAGAATAGAAAACTGAAGATCTATTTTAATTACATTGGATCATTTAGTGTTTTAGTACTGATGAATTTTTGTCATGATTATGCATAGTCTATTCAGTTTGCTAATCTGCAAATTCGTCTCATAGTCCCCTTGTGGAATTTTATAATGATTATGTTTAACAAACTAGAGACCTCAACATGGAATAATGAGTAATCAATAAATGGGAAACATTATTGTTAACATTGTCATAGGAAAATCGCTGCATATTATTTAGCTTTTTCTTTAAGTATTTAAGGCTTTACAAATTCAGGAACTGAGCATGATAAGTAAGAGCAGAATGATACTGGATATGGAGTCAGGGAGTGAAATCAAATCAATCAAGAAAAAGGAAGAAGAAAGGGTGCTAGGCATTCATATATAATTGACTATGAACTGCCCTGTGATTGTTTTTTTGTTTGTTTGTTTTGTTTCTCCAGATCTAATAAACGATTGCGGAAGGATTGGGGAGCGATAGGGGATGTTTGTGATAGAGCTGATAGTTTGTGATATTCCCTTATAATCAGGAATATCTTCTTTTATTTTTTCTTTAAATTAGAAACAAGCTTGTTTTACATGCCGATCCCAGTTCTGTCTACCCTCCTCCCCTGTTCCCAATTGACCCCCATTCCCATCCCCTTTCACCTCACCAGGGAGAGTGAGGCCTTCCATGGGGGTCTTCAGAGTATGTCATATGATTTGGAGCAGGGCCTAGGCCCTCCCTCTGTGTGTCTAGGCTGAGAGAGTATCCCTCTTTCTGGAGTTGTCTCCCAAAGTCCATTCGTGTACTAGGGATAAATACTGATCCACTACCTGAGGCCCCATACATTGCTCAGAGCTCAAAACTGACATCCACTCTCAGGGGGTCTGGATCAGTCCCATGCTGGTTTCCTACTTCAGTCTGGGGTCCATGGGCTCCCCCTTGTTTAGATCAGCTGTTTCTCTGGGTTTCTCCAGCCTGGTCTTGACCCCTTTGCTCATCATTCCTGCCTCTCTGCAAATGGATTCCAGGAGTTCAGCTCAGTGTTTAGCTGTGGGTGTTTGCTTCTGCTTCCTTCAGCTACTGCATGAAGGCTCTAGGATGACATATAAGGTAGTCATCAATCTCGTGATTGGAGAAGGGCATTTTAGGTAGCCTCTCCATTATTCCTTAGATTGTTAGTTGGGGCCAACATTTTAGATCTCTGGATATTTTGCAAGTGCCAGAATTCTCTTTAAAACTATAATGGTTCTATTATGGTATCTCTTTTCTTGCTCTCATGTATTCTTCCCCTGACTCAATCTTCCTGCTCTCTCATGTCCTCCTCTACCCTCCTCTTCTCCCATTCTCTTTCTCCTAACACCCTCTCTCCTCCTGCCCATGCTCCCAATTAGCTCAGGAGATCTTGTCCCTTCCCCCTTTTCTGAGGGAACATGTATGTCTGTCTCACTTAAGGTCCTCCTTCTTTCCTAGCTTCTCTGGCAGTGTGGATTGTAGGCTAGTAATCTTTGCTCTATGTCTAAAATCCATCTATGAGTGAGTACATACCAAGTTCATCTTTTTGCAACTGGGTTACCTCACTCAAGATGTTTTTTTTTTTTTTCCTAGTTCCATCCATTGGCCTGCAAATTTCAAGATTCCATTGTTTTTTTCTACTGAGTAGTACTTCATTCTGCAAAATATACCACATTTTCTTTATCCATTCTTCAGTTGAGGGGCATCTAGGTTGCTTCCAGGTTCTGGCTAATACAAATAATGCTGCTATGAACATAGTTGAACAGATGTCCTTATTGTATGAATGTGCATCCTTTGGGTATATGCCTAAGAGTGTAATTGCTGGATCTTGTGGTAGATTGATTTCCATTTTCCTGAGGAACTGCCATACTGCTTTCCAAAGTGGCTGTATGAGTTTGCATTCCCACCAGCAGTGGAGTAGTGTTCCCCTTTCTCCACACCCTCTCCATCATAAGCTGTCATTGCTTTTTTTTTTTTATTTTAGCCATTGTAAAAGGAGCAATATAGTATCTCAGAGTTGTTTTAATTTGCATTTCTCTGATGGCTAAGGATGTTGAGCACTTTCTATGTGTCTTTCAACCATTTTAGAATCCTCTATTGAGAATTGTCTATTTAGTTCTGTATCCCACTTTTTCGCTGGATATTTGGTGTTTTGGTGATTAGCTTCTTGAGTTCTTTGTAAATTTTGGAGATCAGCCTTCTGTCAGATGTGAGGTTGGTGAATACCTTTTCCCATTGTGTGGGCTGCCACTTTGTCTTTTCTGACTGTGTCCTTTTCCTTACAGAAGCTTCTCAGTTTCAGGAGGTCCCATTTATTAATTGTCAATCTCAGTGTCTATGCTACTGGTGTTACGTTCATGAAATGGTGTCCTGTACCAATTTGTTTGAAGGTACCACCTCCTTTCTTGTCTAAGAGGTTCAGTGTGGCTGGATTTATGTTGAGGTCTTTGATCCATTTGGACTTAAGTTTTGTACATGGTGATAGATATGGATCTGTCTGCAGTCTTCTACATGCCAGTGTCCAGTTATGCCAGCACAATTCAATTGTCTGTGAATGATTGTGCTGGCATTTTAATGGGGATTGCTTTGAATCTGTAGACTGCTTTTGGCAAGTTTGCTATTTTTACTATGTTCATCCTACCTATCCAAGAACATGGAAGGTCTTTCCATTTTCTGGTATCTTCTTCAGTTTCTTTCTTTAAACACTCAGCATTCTTGCTACACAGGTCTTTCCCTTGTTTGGTTAGTGTTACCCCAAGATATTTTATGGTGTTTGTGGCAATTATAAAGGGTGACATTTCTCTGATTTATTTCTCAGCCCATATATTGTCTATATATACTTGGGCTACTGACTTTTTGAGTTAATCTTGTATTCTTCCACTTTGCTGAAGGTTTTTAACAGCTGTAGGAGATCCCTGGTAGAGTTTTTCAGGTCTCTTATGTAAACTATCATACTATCTCCAAATAGTGAGAGTTTGACTTCTTCCTTTCTAATTTGTATCCCCTTGATCTCCTTTTGTTGTCTTACTGCTCTAGCTAGAAATTCAAGTACAATATTTAAGAAGTATGGAGAGAGTAAACACCCTTGCCTTGTTCCTGATTTTGCAGGAATCATGTTGAGTTTCTCTCCATTTAGTTTGATGTTGGCTGCTGGTTTACTGTATATTGTTTTTATTATGTTCAGGTATGTTCCTATTATTCTTGATCTCTCCAAGACATTTATCATAAAGTGGTCTTGGATTTTGTCAAAGGCTTTTTCAGCATCTACTGAGATGATCATGTGGTTTTTCTTTTCTAGTTTGTTTATTTTGTGGATTACATTGATGGATTTTCATATGTTGAACCATCCCTGCATCCCTTCAATCAATTCTACTTGATAATGTTGGATGATTTTTCTGATGTGTTCCTGGATTCGATTTGCCAGTATTTTATTGAGTATTTTTGCATCAATGTTCATGAGGGATATTGGTCTGTATTACCCTTTCTTTGTTGTATCTTTGTGTTGCTTAGGTACCAAGGTAATTGTAGCCTCATAAAAAGAGTTTGGCAATGTCCTTTCTGCTCCTATTTTGTGGAACAATTTGAGAAGTGCTCATATTAGCTCTTCTTTGAATTTATGGTAGAATTCTGAACTGAAACCGTCTGGCCCTGGACTTTTTTTTGGTTGGGAGACTTTTGGTTTCTGCTTCTATTTCATTAGGGGTTATAAGTCTATTTAAATTGCTTATCTGTTCTTAATTTAATTTTGGTAAGTGATATCTATTCAGAAAATTGTCCATTTCCTTTAGATTTTTGAATTTTTGGAGTATCCTGTGGATTTAAGATTCTTTTTAGAAAAATCTCTATCATTTGAACTGACCTTAGTGACTTAAATAAATTACCCTGGCTTCAGAATTCAATTTCATATGAAAACTATCCTGAGTTAGAGAATTAACTATTCGGATAGCAATATCCTAGTAAATTTTTCTGTCCCGAGCGATCGTCTCGCCAGCAAGAATGACACAGGACACTGGGATCCTTCTGCAGTAAAGCTTTAATGCATCTTGAGAGACAGATGATCAGCTTCTGATTAGGGAGACCCTGAGCCAAGAATCCCGTCCCCTTATAAAGGCTCATAAGCTCTGAGCAGTGCGTGTACAGCTGGGATAGGTGAAGGACTCATCACCCTATATGACGCCACAGGAGAAGCAAGACTAGGCAAGTGGAAAAACACTTGGCACATGCGCACCAACGTTGTTTACTTGATCCGGCAGCGGATGTCAGCGCCATCTTGTAATGGCGAATGTGAGTGTGGCTCCTCACATTTTTCCCCAAGCCCCACAGAACACTGTGAATATTTGTTTCCTGACTAGCATATTTTATATTTATAAACATTAAATGGCTAAACTCTAGCTAGAAGATTTTTGAACCCAGTCTGGTGAAAGGATATGCAGAGTGCTGTCCTCAGTGGAACCTGAATCTGAATATGGCTTCTGTCTTGCTTTCGTGCTTTCCAGATATGATCCATGGTATATACTAGAAAAGTGTGTTTAGTTGTCTGTCCTGAGAAAGTTCTGGGAAGGGGCTTCTCTGTGAATATTTAGTATTACCATCTTAAAAAGACCATCTGATTGTCTGGTATCAATTTACATTCTAGAACAGGAGGTTCTGGGCTGCATAGATGTCCAATAATTCACTGATGGTCTACTCTTCAGGCTTTTTCTCAGTTTCAGATGATGTTGATTTATTCTCCCAGTTTATCAGTTCATTGTTCTTCATGATCGGTTGTAAATATTGTTTTATGTCTGATGATGGTCTTTTGGTCATCTCTTCCAAAACTGAAACCCTCTATTTATAAAGTAAAGCCTTGTTAGAAAGGGAAAATGCACTACTGATGCTTTGTGGATTTATTCTCATGTGTGTTTAATGTTCTCTTCATCAGCATTCCTGTTTTATTTCTACATCATTATCGACAACATTCAATTGATGCCCCCGAACTGAAGAATGGATAGAGAAAATGTGGTATGTTTACACAATGGAGAACTACTCAGGGGAAAAATGGAATCTTGAAAATCACAGGCAAATGATGGAACTAGAAGAAACCATCCTCAGTGAGGTAACCCAGTCACAAAAAGATAAACATGGTATGTACTCACTCATTTTTTATTTTTAGAAATAGAGCAAAGGATCACTAGTCTACAATCCAAACTGCCAGAGGAGCTAGGAGACAAGGAAGACCCCAAGAGAAGATTGCATAGTACCTCAAAGAAGGGGATGGGGACAAGAACCACTGACCAAATTGGAGCCTGGGGGCAGGGAGAGGAAGGAAAGCCTTCATCCAGTTGCTGTTCGAAGCAGAAACAGACACCCACAGCTAAGCACTGAACTATACTGCTGGAATTTGGTTGTGGAGAGGGAGGAGGGATGAGCAAAGGAACCAAGACGGGGCTGGAGAGACTAGCAGAAACAGTGGACCTGACCTACTAATAGAATGGAGACCATAGTCATAAAGCTGGGGAAACAGCATTGGACCAAACCAAGCCCTCTGAATGTGTGTACCAGCTAGGAGGCCAAGACAGTCTAACAGCAGAGCCAGTCTTTATCCCTAGAGCACAAATGGACCTTGGGGCCCCATTCCCTATGGAGGGATACTATTGCAGGCCAGATACAGCAAGGAGGGTCTAGGATCTCACCCAAACAATATGATAGACTTTGAAGGTCCTTGGTGGAGGGCCTCACTATCCCTGGGGAGGAGTTGGGGGAGTTGAGTGGGGAACATGGGAGGATGGGAGGACCAGGGAATGGGGGGATGGATATGTAAATATGAGTAGTAATCAAAGAATTTAAATTTTAAAAAAAGAAAAAAAAGAAATCACGGGGATATAAGGATTTTACCATATTCAATTTTCTGTAACATTTCCAAAGAGATTACATTCTAACTACCCATTTTTATTTAGGAAATGTTTTCAAATTTTCCTGATCTTTAAAAAAGTAATATGTTCTTCACTTGTGTCTCATCCAAATTATGTCTGTAATCAGTGAAAATTTTTATCTCAATTTTTAAAACACTGGGTCTCAACCTTCCTAATACTGTGACC
The DNA here is from genome assembly GCF_003668045.3 of Cricetulus griseus. Classification (NCBI taxonomy): domain Eukaryota; kingdom Metazoa; phylum Chordata; class Mammalia; order Rodentia; family Cricetidae; genus Cricetulus; species Cricetulus griseus. Next base: position 26,855,778 of record NW_023276807.1, read on the forward strand.
CTTAACTCCATTTCCCAAAGTTGTAGTGACGCCAAACCAATAAATTATTTTTGTTGCTGCTCCATAACTGTTAAGTTTGCTACTGTTATGAATCACAATGTAAATCTGTATTTTCTGATGGTCTTAGGTGACCCTCATGAAAGGGTAATTTTACCCCCTAAGGGGTAGAGACCCCCAGGTTGAGAACCATTGCTGTAAAAGCTTCTTTTAGAAATGTTCTATCATTCTTTCCTCTAATAAAAAGTGATTTTAGAGTCATATCCATTGTCATGCAACATACATTGAGAGAATGTAGATTCTCTCTGATAATATTGCTGGTCTTATGACATATTTTGCTTAATAACTATAAATTAAATTAGTATTTTATGGTTTTGGAGTCAGGGAAACCTTTGCTACATAAATATGATTTTGGATCTACAGTACTCACATAAAAAGTTGAGTATACAGCTGTGTATCTGTAATTATGTAATTGAAGCTTGAGGAAATAGAGACATGCAAATTCTTTGAGTTGATTAGCCTAAGTGGTTCCATGCTCAGTAACAGACTTCCAGAGAGAGAGAGAGAGAGAGAGAGAGAGAGAGAGAGAGAGAGAGAGAGAGAGAGAGAGAGAAGGTGGGCTTCAGAGATAGCTCAGCAGTTAAGAGAACTGACTGATCTTTCTGGGGACCAGACTTTCTTTCCCAGCACCCAAATGAAATCTCACAACTGTCTGTAACTTCTGTTAAAGAGGATCAAATGCCCTCCATTGTGCTTTGTGAGCACACGACATGTACATGAACTACAGATATGCATGAATCTTTAATGCTCATACACATAAAAATATATAAAAAATGCAAGGTAGATAGCAATTAAGGAAAACATCCAAGGTCAGTCTTTATTACATGTATGAATGTACACACACATACAAATGTGCACACACAGAAACACATGAAAATACATATACACATACACAAACATTTATCCATTTATATATACATATATTTATCATATATATTCATCAAAATATACATAAAGGCATGTAAGAGATATCTGCAATTTTGCAACTAGCTTTATAGTTTCACTCAGACAAAAGAAGACACCGTGAAGGACTGTCTCAGAATGAAGAAGATAACAGAATGAAAGGAAACTCATTTATTATCTCAGAGCAGAACCAGAGCCACAGGCACCTATCTACAGAACAGTGCATATTAGCAAAGTCTAAATTGGTTATATTTTAAAGATGTTTGTTGTGGGTATTTCCTATGGAGAGTTGAATAATTCATATCTATTTCTGGAAGAAAAAACTTCAAAATAGGTCTTATACAGATCAATTCAGTAATAAATGATGCATTTCCATAATTTCCTAAACCTCCTGTCTTCCATTCATATAGAAAAAGATGGTCATAAGGAGAAAATTAATTACTGAAACTTTTGTCTTCATTCTCATGTGTGCTTAACATTTTCTTCATTGGCTTTCTCCAAAAGGATGGGTATTTCTACATAATAAGTTTATCAATTCATGATGTTGGTAGGGTTTAACAATTACTTTATGTGTTTGTACTTTCTTATATGTTTTTTTTTTAAATTTTAGAAGCACTCTTACAATCCCACCCATTCCCTTTCCCTCCCATCCTCTCATGCTCCCTCCGAACCCACCCCACACCCACTCCCCAAGAATAGTGAGGCCCTCCACAGGGGCACCATCAAAGTCTGTCACAGCATTTGGGGGAGGGCCTAGGCCCTCTTTCTTGTATCTGGGCTGCAATAGTATCCCTCCATAGGGAATGGGCTTCCAAAGTACATTTGTGCTCTAGGGATAAACACTGGCTCCACTGTTAAAGGTCCCAAGGACTGTCCTGGCCTCCTAGCTGTTACCCATATTCAGACAGCATGGTTCAGTTCAATCCTGGTTCCCCAGCTTTAAGACTATGGTCTCCATGCTCTCACTAGGTCAGGTCAACTGTTTCTGCAGGTTTCTCCAGCACAGTCTTGGCTCCTTTGCTCACTTCTCCTCCCTCTCCACAACTGGATTCCAGGAATATTTCCCAGTAGCTGTTGGAGAGATCCATATCTATCACCATGCAGAAAACATAAGTCCAAATGGATCAAAGACCTCAACATAAATCCAACCACACTGAACCTCTTAGAAAAGAAAGTGGGAGGTACCCTTGAATGAATTGGTACAGGAGACCACTTCCTGAACATAACACCAGTAGCACAGACATTGAGATTAAAAATAAAAAACATGGGACCTCCTGAAACCGAGAAGCATTTGTAAGCTTCCATAGAGTGTCATCAGAGTCTATCATGTCCTTTGGCCTAGGCCTGCCCCCATGTGTCTTGGCTCAGGGAGTCTCCCTCTATGTGGAATGGGCTCCTAAAGTCTACACCTATGCTAGGGATAAGTACTGAACTACTACAGGAGATCCTGTAGATTTCTGAGGTTTCCTCACTGAAACCCATGTTCCTGGTATCTGGATCAGTCCCTTGCTGGTATCCTAGCTATCAGTCTGGGGACCACGACCTCCTGGATGTTCAGGTCAGCTGTTTCTGTGGGTTTCACCAGCCTGGTCTGGCCCCTTTGCTCATCACTTGTCTTCTCTGCAACTGGATTCCAGTTCAGTTCAGTGATTTGTTGTGGGTTCTACTTCCATCAGCTTCTAGATGAGGGCTATTGGGTAGCATATATGTCAGTCATCAATCTCATTATCAGGGGAGGGAATTTAAGGTAGCATCTCCTTTGGTGATTAGATTGTTAGCTGGTGTTATCTTTGTAGATCTCCAGACATTTCCCTAGTGCCTGATTTTTCTGTAACCCTAAAATGTCTCCCTTTATTTTGGTATCTCCATTCTTGTTTTTTTCCATTATTCCCCTGACTCAACCTTTCTGCTCACTCATGTTTTCCTCACCTCTCCTCTTCTCCCCTTCTCATTCTCGTAGCTCGCTCCCCCCTCTTCCCATGCTCCCAATTTACTCAGGACATCTTGTCCCTTTCCTCTTCTCCAGGGGACCATGTAAGTCTGTCTTAGGGTCCTGGTTGTTTACTAGCTTCTCTGGCAGTGTGGTTATAGGCTGGTAATCCTTTACTATATGTCTAAAATCCACATATGAGTGAGGACATACCATGTTTGTCTTTTTGTGTTTGGGTTACCTCGCTCAGAATGGTTTCTTATAGTTCCATCCATTTTCCTACAAATTTCAAGATTCCATTGTTTTTTTTTTTTTTCTGCTAAGTAGTAATCCGTTGTGTAAACGTACCACATTTTCTCTATCCATTCTTCAGTTGAGGGGCAGCTAAGCTGCTTCCAGTTTCTGGCTATTACAAATAGTGCTGCTATGAACATGGTGAACAGATGTCCTTGTTGTATGAATATGCTTATTTTGGGTATATGCCTAAGAGTGGAATTGCTGCATCTTGTGGTAGACTGATTTCCATTTTCTTGAGGAGTCACCATACTGATTTCCAAAGTGGCTGTACAAGTTGCCACTCCCACCAACAGTGGAAGAGTGTTCCCCTTTCTCCACATCCTCTCCAACATGAACTGTCATTGGTGATTTTGATTTTGGCCATTCTGATGGGAGTAAGATGGTATCTCAGAGTGGTTTTGATTTGCATTTCTCTGATGGCTAAGGATGTTGAACACTTTCTTATGTGTCTTTCAGCCATTTTAGATTCCTCTATTAAGAACTGTCTATTTAGTTCTGTACCCCACTTTTTAATTGGGTTGTTTGGTGTTTGGGCGACTAGCTTCTTGAGTTCTTTGTATATTTTGGAGATCAGCCCTCTGTTAGATATGGGGTTGGTGAATATTTTTTCACAGTCTGTGGGCTGCCGTTTTGTCTTGCTGACTGTCTCCTTTGCTTTACAAAAGCTTCTCAGTTTCAGGAAGTCCCATTTATCAATTGTTGACCTCAGTGTCCGTGCTACTGGTGTAATGTTCAGGAATCAGGATACTGTACCAATTAATTCAAGGGTATTTCCCACTTTGTCTTCTAATAGGTTGAGAGTAGCTGGATTTATGTTGAGATCTTTGATCCATTTTGACTTAAGTTTTGTGCATGGTGATAGACTTAGATCTATCTACAGTTTTCTTCATGTCCACATACAGTTATGCCAGCACCATTTGTTGAAGATATTCTTTTTATTCCATTGTATAAATTTGGCTTGTTTGTCAAAAATGAGGTGTTTGTAGGTGTGTGGGTTAGTATCAGAGTTTTCAACTCTATTCCATTGGTCTACTTGTCTATTTTTGTGCCAATACCAAGCTGTTTTCATGACTATAGCTCTGCAGTAGAGCTTGAAGTCAGGGATGGTGATGCCTCCAAAAGTTCCTTTATTGTACAGGGTTGTTTTGATTATCCTGTGTCTTTTGTTTTTTTCATATAAATTTGATAATTGTTCTTTCAAGGTCTGTGAAGAATTGTGTTGGGATTTGGATGGGGATTGCATTGAATCTGTAGATTGCTTTTGGCAAGATTGCCATTTTTACTAGGTTGATCCTACCTATCCAAGAGCATGGGAGATCTTTCCATTTTCTGGTATCTTCTTTATTTTCTTTCTTTAGAGACTCAAAATTCTTACAGTACAGGTCTTTCCTTTGTTTTGTTAGCGTTATTGTAAAGGGTGATGTTTCTCTGATTTCTTTCTACAGCAATGTGTCATCAGTATATAGTAGGGCCACAGATTTTTTTGAGTTAATCCCATATCCTGCTGCTTTGCTGAAGGTGTTTATCAGCTGTAGGAATTCCCTGGTAGAGTTTTTTGGATCACTTTTGTAGACTATCATATCATCTGCAAATAGTGAAAGTTTGACTTCTTCCTCTCTGGTTTGTATTCCTTTTATTGCCTTTGTTTTCTTATTGTTCTATCTAGAACTTAAAGGACAATATTGAAGAGGTATGGAGCGGGTGGACAGCCTTGTCTTGTCCCCGATTTTAGAGGCATCACATTGAGTTTAATTTGATGCTGGATGTCAGATTGCTGTATATTGCTTTTATTATGTTAATTTATGTTCCTGTTATCCCTGATTTCTACAGGACCTTTGTTGTGAAGGGGTGTTGGATTTTGTCAAAGGCTTTTTCACCATCTAGTGAGATGATCATGTGTTTTTTCCTTAGTCTGTTTATATGGTGGATTACATTGATGGATTTTCCTATGTTGAACCATTCTTGCATCCCTGGAATGAAGCCTTCTTGATCATGGTGGATGATTTCTCTGATGTGTTCTTGGATTAGATTTGTTTTGTTGATTTTTAATGACTATTCATTGAACACTTAATAATTATGGGGTATATTGAAAAGTGACATGTACAACTCTGTTTTTCTCCTTATTAAAAAAAATAATTTTAAAGTCTATACAAGAAAGAACTTTCCCAAAGCATAAAGCTTCACAAAAGAAGCTACCCAGAGATATTGTCTTCAAAGGGTATGTTCCACTAGATGCTTGGTTGCTAAGGTAGTGTTCCTTGGCTTTGTATGACTTCACAATCATGCTGTAACTGATAAATTGTTAAGGCAAGAATTACTTGTGATTTTTCAAGTTATAGATACAACTCTAAGCCACTATGATAGTTTCTTGATTTTTGAGAGCAGACAATGGCCAACCCAAATCTAAAAGCTTTGACTTTGAATTTACATTGCACATCAAGAATTTACTTGATATGTGCCTATTTTTCCTCCCTTTTTGTAAATAGTCAACTTTTTCTATCTCCTAATTTTAAGAAGAGCTTTTCCTAAATTATGAAGACACAGCAGAGGGCAATGACACCAGAAACATGGTCCTTGAAGTCTTGGTTTACAAACTGGTAACCATTAAACAGTCCATTTAAAATATTCATTTATTTTATTTTATTTTTATTCATTTGAAATACTTTTTATGATAATATCTTTGGTGTTATGTAGCAAGATATGTAATTCTGAGATTTCAGGATGAAGTGGTATTACCCTGTGTAATAGGTTAAGAAAGTAGAAATCCATAGTTCTTCCCATTATGTGGACCTGTGCATCTGGTGTTGTCCTGCACTGGAGGCTTATTGACTGTTTCCTGCTGTGTGTTATGTCTCTTTAACATGAACTATTCTGAAGATCTTTAAAAAGTATTAGGACAATCTCATTGGAACACACACACACACACACACACACACACACACACACACACACACACTGCTGAGTATTGAAACTCTTGGGGCCTTGAAATATGTCAGAAAGCAATCTATCACCACTTTCATCCTCATCACCAGTGTAATGTAATACTTGATATTTTAAATTTTGTAGTCTTTTCTTTCCCTGAGCTCTCTCCTTGTATTGAACAATGTTCCATTCTTTCTCATAAACAAAACTAAAGGTTCAATAACTTAAACTTTTCCAGTCTCCTTTTTTGATCTGAATATTGAGGAAATTCAAAACCTCCCTACTATCTGAATGTGTGTATGGGGAGTAAGGGTGCATGTGAGGGCCTGAGGGTCTGATATTATTCCTCAGCATCTGTCTTCCTTGTTTGTTTGAGAAAGACTGACTCATTGGCCTTGAGTTTACTAGTGAGGCTAGGCTGGTCTGTCAGCAAGCACAGCACTTCCTAGCTTCTCTTTCCCAGCACTGTGATCACAAGTACACATCACCATACTTGGCTTTTAATATTGGTTCTGGTGATCGAATAAAGTTCCTTGTGATTACACAGATGTCTCCCGAGACCACTCCCCAGTCCTTTTTCTTCTCCCCTACTCCTCTTCATGAGTGACTCAGAGAGGAACTGTATATACTCTAACCAGAAGTGCTTCTATTGTATCTCAGAGACAGAGTGGTCCTATAAAATGAGACAAAAGTTCATTTATTTTAAGCAGTCATTTTTAGATGGGACAATCCTGTAGTCAAGAAATTTTTGATTTGAGATAATCTGGAAGTCATTTATATTTCATAATTGGTTTAGCAAGACATAAAATTTAAAGAGGAGATCTGCCTTCTGAATTGCTTGCCTAAGGCAACTATTAAAATTAATCTTCATTCCCTGACCACCATCTAAGTGATTTCAAGGGGAGGGAGATCAGAAAAGCACACGCTCATTACAGGATTGGGTACAGTTAATCTGGAAGACTGTTGATTTCCAAACAGAAATTGAATGAGTTGATCTGAGATCTGAACAAAAAAAACTAGAATTCTTCTCACTAAATAGTAAGAAAAATTCAAAAATTTACTTATATATGGATTTACCCATTATTGTACAAAGAAGAGCCCATGGTGACATGGAGACTCATTATTAATTATGAAAGTTTTACCATTAGCTTAGCCTTGTCTCAACTAGCCTTCAAAACTTAAATTAACCCATTTATATTAATCTACATTCTGTCACATCTCATTACTGCATCTCCATACTGCCCATCCTACTTCCTTCAAGGCTGGCTGTGGACTCTGCTTTCTTCTTCCTATAGTTCTCTCTCTGCCCTGAAGTCCTGCCTATACCTCTTGACTAGCTACTTGTCATTCAGTTTCATATTACATCAATCACAATAATACATATTCATACAGTGTACAGATATGCTACAACATTTTCCCTTTTGTCTAAAAAATGGAAGTTTTTAACTCTAACGTAGTAAAACTATATACAATAGGAACAATTATCACGTAAGAATTATATCCACCATTTGTGGTCCATTTGCATTTGGCAAAGTCAGAGAAAATATTCCATTATCTATCCTATCTTTGTGAGTCCAAACTTTGTACCTAATTTACTTTTTATCATGTCTTGTATTACCAGCCTAAAAATATTCTTTTAGATCGTAAAACATTTTCTTAAATAAACAACTTAAGCTTTTTTATCTCAACCTTATCAACTTTATATCGTTTATGTTTTTAATCTGAATTGGTAACAGAGGAAACTGTATATCTAGTCTTTAATTCCCATCAAAGACCCCAAAAGAGTAAATATTACCTGGTTAAGCAGGAACAAGGATGACCTGGGCCCTCCCCCAAATGATATGACAGACTTTGAGGGTCCCTGGTGGAAGGCCACTATCCCTGGGGAGGAGTTGAGGGTTGGGTTGGAGGGGCTTGGTGGGGAACATGGGAGGGCAAGGGAATGGGGGTGGATATGTAAATATAAGTAGTAATTAAAGAATTTAAATAAACAAAGAAAAACCAGGAAGTGCAGAGCAAGCAACTTCCAAAATTAAGAAATGACAGACATCTGGTAGCCTGGACAATCACACCAAGATTCCTCTGAAACATTGAGGCAATAATTTTTGGCCTAGAGACCTAGGATGACAGTTTTCTGTGAAGCAGGAATTTTGAAGGACTGTCTACTTTGTTTTGCCTAAGTTAAGCACCTGTCTTCTTTTGTGTCATGCTTGTCCAGTTTGGACAGCATACTGTCAGAAGTTGAGGCAAGGATAGTTTCTTGCCCTACTAGCTTTGCCACAATAAAAGCAAACTCCACATGGGCATTCTTCTATGCCCATCCTTTTTTTGAAGTAAATTGGTGCTGCCAGGAGCAGATGTGTCTCACTCTCATGAAAAGCTTTATGTATATTAAAACATCTTAAATGCCATATTCTTTAAGTCTCTGAAGTGTTTGAAGATTACTTCTCTATCGAAAATATATCTTTTTAATATTGGTAACATACCTATATGGCTGTAAGTTTTATTGTTATAGATTATTAATTACAATTCTGCATTTTTATATTATCCTAAACAGTTTGTAATAATAGCCTTTAAGGTCTAGAACTATATATTATGTTTCAAAATGAGTTGGATAGTTATAATAACCTTAATCAATATTAGAAACATGTATAAAGTATAACAAGAATAACCTCAAATTCGTATCAGTATACAAAAATCCATGCCAATGTAAAATATTTAAGGCTAGTAGTTGCTTTTTTTAGTTTAAAAGTAGATTTAATAATCTAATAAATTCCCTATCATTTCTATAGCACACTCCCTTTTATCCCTTCAGAAAGTGATCCCTAAATCTAATTTCCATTGCTTAGCTTTCCCCCTGACCATGACCAACAACACCTTGCAACCAATACCCTAAATAATGATAAACATCCATAATCCATTGAATGACCACCAAGCCCACCTCTTGGGAACATGGGTGTCATGTTCTCTAGATTGCTTCCTGTTATATAGGTGTGACAGCATTTATAGGGGATCATGAGAAACTTGGATAATGGTCAAGTCCTGGGAGAGATAGCTATTATCCAGTCTCTGTGTGATGGCAAAGATTAGGGCTTATCTGAAGTTCTGGCTGGAGTAGTGTGTGAGGCTGGACCATTTCAGCTAGCTTCTTTGAAGTTGTTCTGGATGCAGAATTTTGAGTAAACTGCAACAGAGACATTCTTAGAGGCTGGATCACCTGGGCTATTTGTCATGTCTTTATTGGTGTTTGGTCCTTTTATTCTGAGAACACAGAACATTTAGAGTTAGCATACATATCTGCATTAACACAAGTATGGAAAGTGAGGTGTGCACTAGTCAGCTAAAGATGATTTTCTGTTTTATATTTGAGCAGATCAAATGCATCTGTCAACTTTATAAGTCCTTTATATATAAGACTGTATAACAAAACTGTCATCAGGACTCTGTAGTCAACAGAAATTATCACGTCTCACCGAGTCTCAGAGTTGTTCCCATGTTGAGGGATCAGCTTATATGTCACCTGTCTTGTAGTGTTTCCTAGCTTCTCTCCTCATGTCTGCAACCAAGATCCTTAGGTATCCCCAAACAAATTTGATCTTTATTAATTTTTAAGGAATCTATAGCTTTTTGTTTCATGTGGAAACAAAAGCACAACCTCTCCCTGAGCTAAACATATTTCTCAACTTCTATTTTTAAGCCAAGACATCCTTAAATTATACAAGCTGGTTTAATTTTTCAGTTCCTTTCATAATCCAATATCTCCAAGCAGTTGCCATTCTCTTGATTAGCATTCAATAAATTCAAAATGTGTTATAATAGTTCTAATTCTTGTGTGTCATGTTTTTATATAACTTTACCTTTAAATACAAACTATTCTTTATGATTGTCTATACCTAGATATTGTATCTTTTGAGAGAGTTTCTGTCTCTGGCTTTCTGTGCATCCTGCACATCTCCAGTGTTCTCTGGCCATGTGAGCCAAACCTTAAGTTGTGAGGCAGATGTTAGGTCCTCTGCCTTAGGCTTCTGGTGGTTGACTCATCTCCCTCGGTTTCCTGAGAGCCTAGCCTCATGGCGACAAGTAGGAGTTGAATTTACTGCCCCAATTCTGTGAAGTTTTGCAGTCCACACTGTGCTAGGCATTTGTATCTAGTCTCCCACAAGTGCTCTGTTGCATAGTGGGGTCTCCTAAAAAAGCCTTGCCTCTGTACACTGCGAGCCATGGGCTTCTGCAGGGGGCTCTGTGTATGTGCCTCATGTTGGATGCCAAGACCAAAATTAAAACGTTTCCAGATTGATAGAAGCTGAGACTCTTCCTCTTTCTTTTTAATCCATGCTCTATGGGTGGGTATCATGATTTTGGTTTTAAGAGGAGGTTGCCTCAGGCAAAACTGTGACAGACTTGAGACAGAAATGAACATTTTTACTTGATATTTTGCCAGCAAATATTTGTGTATTTCACCCCGAGTTTCCTTCAAAACCCCTTATAAAACTTTATTTGAGAGGAATTTCTACAGCAAGTTTGTGGAGATCAGAGTACAACTTGTTGGTTTTCTCTTTCTACTATACGATTTGGGGGGACAAAACTCAAGTTATAGTGCATGACAACAAGGATCTTTACTCATCAAGCCATCTTGCTAGCACCATTCTAGGTTCCTTTTTATCTTAATTGCTTAAAATATTTATTTTATTTTATGTTTATGAATATTTTGCCCACATGTATGTATGTATGTGTACTAAGGGCATGCCTGATGCTGGATCTCATGGATCTGGAGGTACAGATGATAACTGAACCTGAGTCCTCCGAAAGAACAACAAGTGTTCTTCTTCCCTGAGCCATCTCTTTAGCACCTTATCTGCATTAGGACTTAATAGTTTAATAGAAATATTCATGCTGAATATCTTATTTTCAGATAAAATACATCTTCCAGTTATGGATTTCATTTTATGGGTTTGTACACAGGCCAAAATGAGTAGATTGCCTTTTACTGCTACTACAGCAGACACAATCACTTTAGTTGTATATACATTTTAATAGTGCCCTAGAAAAAAGTCATAGAAATCAATATCATTTCATTGTATTGACTTGTAAATATATTGTTACAATCTCATGGATATGTACATTTTTCTTTATAAGAAATCTCATAGGATTCAAAACTTAGCTGCATCTGCCAAGTAAATATTGAATATACACTTTAACTCTTGTTAGCCTCATCTTTAATGTGTGGCTGTATACATTTGGTCTTAGGAATCTAATTGATTGTTCTCCATCTGCATAGCCATAAATAAGAATCTGGCAGATTAATTTACAGAATGATACTATCACAGCCTACAAGGATTTGCAGGATCTTATTCAGTCTTCTGTTTTGACATATTCTGGTACTGCTTTCTGTTAGCTTCTCATCCTCTGCCATACTGGCCTACTTTTTATTCTTAGGACCACCTAACTCATCACTGATTTTTGTTCATCCCATGTGGCATTTCTTCTAAGTGGAATAAACTACCTCCCTAACTTTTCTCATGACAGTTCTATCATCTTAGGCAACTTAAGTCTAAATGTCAGCTTTTCTGAAATTCTATTCTGTTTTCTTAACGTAAATTAATTTACTACTGCTAATCTCATTACCAATGCATGTGCATCTTTTGTTTAAGTTTGATTGAGTATCTTTAATTATATTCCCACTGTAGTTTTTCCTTTTTTCCCATCTGTCTTCTAGATTAGCAAATGTGTGTATATGGTAGCTAGACTAAAGATTTGTGATGCTAGAAAGCAGTTACAGCAAGCTAGTGTGTTTAGCAATTCTAGGGAATGATGCAGACATATTTCATGTAGTTTAACATGCCTGGCTATTGAAGGGCCTCTTTCCCTGTCACAAAGCCTGTGGGTGAGAGTCAACATGTTAGGGTAGGACTGAGTCTTAATGACCTAAATAATGTATGTCTATAGAAAGGTCATGGGGTACTCTAAAAGTTACATGAAATAGCAGGATTTCCAGTTGCAGGCCTTCTGAAGATGTAATATTCATCAAACCAAGCTTCCCATCCCTTCATCATAAAATCACTCAGACACAAAAAGCTGAGTAAGCTGATAGCAAGTTTAGTAGTATGTATGCAGGAAGGTATGAATAGTGAAGGACGGAATGAATGAAAAAATAAAATATGTTTCACCCATGTTTGGATATTATGTAGGTACAGTCTAACTGCTATTATTAGGAAGCCTTGGTTTTTCAACATTAAATAATTCTTTATTTTTCTCAACCCTAGAGCCCTTTTTACTTCTCCTCACATTCTCTCCAAGAATCAGGCATATGCTCAGCCAAGAAATGAACACTTTGTCTCAGTGGGTGGGCTGTATGCTTCAAACTTAGAACGGATGCTTTGCAAGCATCACAAAAAGCAAATTATCAGTGTAACAAAAACAGACTCAAGCAAAGCCTTCTGCCAGATCTTCTACAGATCTGAACTCCAGAAGGAATGTGTGCCTGGGGGTGGGAAAGAAAACCAGTGTGCAGTGGATCTAAAGCAGCCTTTCACAGACTTTTGGTGGTGGAAGATACAGGTATTCATCCTTTATTACCCTTAATGTCCCTCATCTGAACCCAAAGGAGACTGTGCTCCATGGTTTCAAATAAAATTCTCTGCCCTGACATTCAGGATGCTGGGTTCATCCTAGAGCTTTCTCCTTGCAGGTGATGCTAAAAGGTCTAATTCTACTTTAGTTTAAAATGTAAAAGATTTCTTACAATTTTTTCTTATGAATATATTTGCAGTTTCAGGTAGATTATTAAGTAGCCTTTGGGACCACTGATAATTTTAGTTACCATGAATCATCTATCAATGGGATTTTCAGTATTGTAACCCTCCAGTACAAATCACTTTCTATCAACAATTTGTACTTTGAGTACCAGTCCTTTCATTGCCACATCAATAAGATGGCTTCTTGTCACAGAATTTTGTGGGTAGTTATGAACTTTTGTGGGAAGTTATGTTTCCTTTTATACAGATCACTGTCATTTCTGTTAGAGAAATCTTAGTTTGTAAATAAGTTTTGTCATTATATTATTTGACCTCATGCCATATGAAATAAAATAAGAAAGAAAATATTTCCTGTGTATCATGTTTAAGAAGTATCATAGCTCAAGATTCAGCAAAACATTAGAGAACATGATATATGTCAAGAAAATGTTGTTAAATGTGTTGTTACCTTTTGTATTTTCAATCTGTTTTAATCACTTTCTCAAGAAAGTGAATATATTGATGGACTTAATGGTGTGGCATCAAACCACGTAGTCATGATGAGAGTTCAGAGGAAATGGAGTAGAATTTTATGGTGCAACTTCCTCACATGCCAGAATTTTCAGAGCATAAAAATCTTGGACAACCCAATATGAAGATGTCAGAATGATCCATAACATCAAATTTCACAGTAATATGAAAACTTGTATGAGAAAATGCTTCCAACCTTCTGACTATACCTGATGTATTCTATTGTGAAACTATTACTTCATGTCTATTCACACTCTGGCGATTAGTTTCTGCTCTACACAGATGTTTTCAAACTCTTGGCTGAATATGACACAGGTAAGTGAAACAAAAAAAAAATTACAAAGTACAGCTTATGATAATCCAGCAAGTGGGACATCCTAAGCATCAATCAATGAATGAAAGCCAACAATAGGAAAAAAAAGAACAATGGATCCTAACAGGGAAAAAAAACACTGGGTTTTCTATTGGGAATGTAATTCATGATGACATGGAGGTACATATTATTTGCTGAAGTAGAAAGAAACTTGCTATGATAGACATGAGGAAAGGCAAAGTCTAAGTTACTCTTGCCTTTCTTACCTGGAACTGTTTCTGCACCTTGCAAATCTAGCAACTGGGACCTGAAATTTAAGCTGGGTTCTGTCACTAAGTCTAAACCAAAGAATGTAACTGAGCCACAGGGCCATCATCCCCAGCCTAGACACAGCATTTATATGCTGTATTTATATGCATTGGTCATATCTCACTCCTGTCTTCCTTCAACTCCTCCAAGACCCCACCCCCACATTACCCTCCCAATTTCCTGCCATTTCTGATTACCCACTTGCTACCAAGAAGCATAGTTATTAAATCCACTTGTACAGAAGGAGTAATTTCTGAACACATTCTCACCAAGGCTTGGTCTTTCTCTACAGTGCTGGCTCAGAGAGCACATGCTGCCTTGTTTTCTAATTTGTGCAAAGAGACATTTAGGTTATGTGGGAATCACAAACAAATATGAAAAGAAACTAGAATGTGATGTCACACATCTTTAATCATAGAACTCAGGAGGCAAAGACAGGTGGATGTCTGAGTTTGAGGCCAGCCTGACTAGTCTACACAAAGAGTTCCAGAACAGCCAGGGATTCACAGAGAAACCATGTTTTGAAAAACAAACAAACAAGAATACCCAATCCAAATATGAGGAAATGGGAGAGCTTGTGAAATATTAAAAGCCCATAAATAAACTATTTATAACAAGTATTGACAAAAAACAGACTACAAATTAAAGCTTCTGCCATTCTGAAACAATGACTCACATTATTTATTTATGGTCTATGACCACTTCTATCTCTAACACAATGGTTGAATACTTGAAACAGGAGCCTGCTATGAAAGAACTGCAATGTTTTTTGGATTTGGACAATTTCTATCTCATAGTAGAATATGGAAAATTGACCTAATGTACAAATTTCCCAGCGTGTCCCTGAAATCCACAGAGACCTAACTACTAATGACATCATAATTTATTGAAGTGTACACTAATACACTATGCTAATTTTCTTTTTTTCTACTGAGAATGAGGAAGAAGAGTCATTGCCTGAGTTATGATAAAGAAAGCAGGACATTACCAGTAAGAGATGAACAAATGTTTATTGATTGGACAACTGATGTATAGAATAAACTTATTTTTCCTCTATTAGAGGAATGGATATTTAGAGTTCTTGGATGTTCCACTTTGGGGTTCTGGGCCCAGTCTAAGACAGACAGGGAATGAAAACACAAACTAGTCTTCCACAAATGTTTTCGTGAGGAGAAAACCAGAAAGTAAGACAAAGTCTGAGCAGATGCAGGGTGAGCAATCTGATAAAGCTGGGATAGTTATTCCCATCTTCAGTAGCCAAATTCTTCCAGCAAAGTCAGGAAAAGAGAATTTAACCTGGAGGAATGTAATCGGGTTATGTTTCTAGGACTAGATGATAGTAAGGAAAGGTGCTTCTGTGTAGAACCAAAGGAACATGAAATACAGGAGAAAAACTACTCATATAAGGACAAAACAAAGGCAGTAATAGCTCTTTAGGGAAAGATAAAAAGCCTGAGCACACCATGAGCACTTGGGAGCATGTGATAGTCTAGCCTTAGACATCAAATATCCCAAGAAGCAGTGCTATCTTCTTTGATTTAAATATAAATTGTATTTAGCATGCTTCAACCATCATCCATAAGATACATGTATGGTCAATTTGATGATATTCATTGCCTTCTTTTGGGGAGTCTCTCTCATCACACATTTTTCCAGTATTTCTGAGTACCACATGAACATCAAGATTCCCTCTGTTCCGTGTGTGTGTGTGTGTGTGTGTGTGTGTGTGTGTGTGTGTGTGCGCGCGCGCGCGCGCGCACATGCGTGCGCGCACTCCCATGCATGCATGCATGCGTATGCTTGACCTACAAGTGAAATTTTAACTTCAGATATCCATGCTGATGTATACAGAGCTCAATGTAGGATTCAGATCTCTCCCTCCCTCCATTCCTCCCTCTTCCTCTCCTCTTTTTTTTTTCAAGGCAGGACTTCACTGTATAGCCTTGGCTATCCAGGAACTAGTTCCATAGACAGATTGGCCTTGAACTCAGAGATCTTCCTGCCTCTATAGGTGTGCACCACTTCCTGGCTCAGGTGTCTTTTATGATTACACCTCCAAACTTTATTTCAGTGAGACAACATCTTTCACTGAACCATAGGTGCACCCTTTATTGCCAGGCTTTCTGCTAGAGAGCTCGTGAGATCTGCCTGTCTCTGACCAACATTTTTGTTTTGTTTTGTTTTGTTTTTTGCGTCACAGGCAGGTAGAAACACGAGAGACATGCCTGGATCTTCACCTGTTCACTGGAGATTCAAATTCATCTTCTCATACTTTTATAGCAAGTGTTCTTCCCATAGAGCCACCTCCCTATACCACTCTGCTTATATAACCCTTTGAGAATATTAATTAGTCTGATTTCTTTAATGAATGAAAACTGCCCTCTTGATGCAACCAGAGTGTTTTGATATGAGTTGTAAATCTTGCATTCCAGTATTTTTCTCTTTTATGAAGATTTTAATTTCTAGAAACAGGACAGAGGGGGTTGCTTTTCTTAGACAAATGCCACAACTTTCAACAGGCATTATCTACAGAAGGGCACATGTATGTTGCCCACGAGAAGAGTTTCTCTCAGTGGCTATATTACTTTCCTCAGTCCCAGTAGCAATACCATTTTGTCAAATGGAAAAATAATTTCTAATTCAAGAAAATCCCACTAAATTATAAATGCTCTGCAATTTAGTCTTTCCTAGAAATTCCATGAGAGAGTAAACCAACAAAATATATCTATACTGTCAGCATTCTAATTGGCCCAGGTAGAATTAAGGTTATGATTTCTTGCTTCACAGTTCAAGTAGCTTGCTCTGTGTGTGCATGTGGAAATGTGTGTGTGTGTGTGTGTGTGTGTGTGTGTGTGTGTGTGTGTGTTTGTGTGTGTGTGTGTGTCTGTGTTTAAAAAGATCTATAGTAAAAGGCTACTTTTTGGATTGTAAGAGGAGTACTCATTCAAATTTAAAAATGATGATTGGTTGGAACATCAGGTTATAAAAGGGGAAGGAAGTTTTTATTATATTTTATGATATATTTGAAAGTTGTCACCTAATGGGAAAGGATATAGTAAATTTAAATTCCCTTGGAGGAGGAGCTGTAATTTGCTTATCATTCATTTTGAAATAATTCTACACTTTAGAATAAGAAAAGTAAGAAATTGATCTCACTGTATGTCTACCAAGTCTTTCATTATGCATTCATTTATTAGTCTATTCAACCACACTAAGCTAACTATCCATGGTAAGCCCTCTGCAGCTTTCCTTCAGAAGACCACTATCTCTAAATCAGGACTGGATGTGGTAGCATTCCAAATACTCCTTTGCTAAAGAAAAGAATATATGATAGGTTTTTTTTGTGACATCAGGAAGACTAAAGTTACTACCAGGTTTGAAACAAAGATGGAGTGAACTGAGTTCAAAATGGAGTATTTTAGTGTGCTTTCTTTCATGTATGTGTTATGTTTGTGTGTGTAGGCCACAGGTTGGTGCTGAGAGTAATTGTTTATATTTGTGTATTGTTTGTCTTTATGTGTATGAACAGAAAAAAGAAGTTGATAGCAGGTCTCTTTCTTAGTGACTTTACACCTTTTTTTTTTTGATAGATTGGCTAGCCATTGAACTCCAGGTGGCATGTTGCTTCCATCTTTCCAAACAGACTGACTACAGGCCACCACTGTACCCAACATTTAAATGGTTTATGGGATTCTGAATTCAACTTCTCAAGCTTGCATAGAAGACAATTTCCTCAATGAGCTTCCTAGTCTGTTGTTCTAAACATTTCACCTTTTATGTCTAGTTTAAACATCTTAATGCATATCATTGATTGCAATATATGGAAAGTTGCATTTAAATGACTATCAAGTACTCTGGGCTTATATGCTCTGTATAGGTTGATGTTTTTTAGATGGATGTTGAAAACCAGAGAAGTCTTCTGTTATGTTGAACAATCCACACACTCTGTTCTCTTATGTCATGGGTCATGATGCTAAACATCTGTGTGTATCCATACTCAGAAACAGTGACTAACCAGTACATATTTTCACAACTTGAAGAATATATGTTAACTGAAACATAAAGGTATTCTTACATTTGAGTTTTGGCATAATAACTTATTTTGGCAAAGCTATAAAGTATTATAAAATGCAATAATATAGATAAAATACCTTTATGATATTGCAGGATCAACTTAATAATAATACTAACACTATGGAACCTTTGCTGAATACCAGTTGAACAGTAATCTCTGTGAGTTTCCTGTACCCTACACACTATCAATTCATGCAATGATAGAACATTAAGCTGTATTTTCATAGTTTTCCCACAAAATACAACAGATACTACCGGTAGGACTTAAGTAGGTTTGATAGTGTTAGAGGTAGTTAGTTGCTTAGAAGTAATATTTAAATCAATGTTTGGATCACCTTGGCTTTCCATTATTTTCACCTGATTTATACACTTCCTAATCCAGTTACTAATGCTAGGGTAAGCTGTCTTGTGTCTTTCAAATCCCATTCCATTATTTTATTAACTATACTTTCTGCTTTGCTTTGCAACTCTCTATCCTTCTGTTCTTTCATTGACATCAGCCAGGCATTGCTGGGAGACACAATGAATTTCCCCCAGATTCCTTGTTTGTTTGTTTTTTTCTTTATGAATGGTACCTGGCCTTACTGCACTTTGAGCTTAATGCAAATTCTAAATCTCCCAGTTCCCATCCAGTACTAATATTCTGCCTCCATTTTCTGGATCTTTTAGTGCCGTCCCCTTAAATTATTTACTTCTTGTTGGCATCTCAAACTTTTTTCTTTAGCATATGCTTTTAGGATTTTTATTCATTTTCTAGTTTCATTCTATTGATGTGATAAGAAATTATGATCAAAAGAATCTTGGGGAGGAAAGGGTTTATTTTGCTCAGACTTCCAGATCACCATCTATTCTTAAGAGAAGTTAGGTTGATAAGTTTTCCAGGAGCTCAATGAACCGGCTCAGTAATATCTTGTATAGTGAAGACAGTAATGTAATCATTGAAGTAACTTTCTTATAAGCACATGAATTTTAGAAAGTCACTTGTACTGGTTTGCTTAGTTAAGGAATGAATGAATTCCATGTGCTCCTGAACTCCCTAGGAATGAATTCCATGTGCTCCTGAACTCACTACAAGACTTCTGCATGACATGCTGTTGGATTGGAGACTACAGTATAGAGAGGTATGTCAATTTTAGAGAAATAATGAACACAGGAAGAAATGTGACTTTTTGTATAATAAGTTCTTCACACAATAGTAATCCTTATTTTCCTAGTGGAAATATGAAGGTATATTTCTGTATATAAATATAGTCTAGCTGATATTTATAAGATGTTTGTGCTTTTTTCCTGCTTTTATCAATCATAGAAGACTCCATTTCTCAGAGCAAATGTTATAAACAGATCAGAATTTTATTTAACTTTTTAATTTCACCAACATGATGCTTTGTTCTAAGCTAGAAGAGTGTTTTGAATATGGATGAATTACCCTTGCAGAGAGAACTTTTGATTCTGAGTGGTCATCTTGGAATGTTGGCAATGAACAGCATAATTGCAAGGATGTGTTGGTATTGCCCTACATGGCCTCATTCACTTTGATGACCTCATACTCTTCTTCTTTCTATTGAAAATGGCGCCCCCTCTGTCAGCCTCCCTCTCCACCACAACTGCATCTTTGTACAATCTAGTTACTGCTGGGAAACTGCGTTCTTTAAAATGGCTTTCCCTGTGGCTTAAAGATTTTTTTTTAAATAAATAAATACAGTTTATGTTGGGTATTCTCCACTTGAAGGGCTAATGATTATTGACTAGCCTCCAGCAGGCATCAGGGAGTCTTGCCTCAGGCCCTTCCAACTAGCCCCCAAACATGCCAAATGTTAACACATGTTTCTGGATCCTTGGCTGGGATTGGACACAAACAAGGCAGTCAGAATGGACCATTTAGTGTACAAGTCAAGATGACAGATCTCTGCTTAATACAAGGAAGAGAAAAATTCGTATCTTATTGAAAACGGCAGAAGAGCCCCGGGTGTTTTCACTTTGTGATTCTGCTGCAGGAAAGTGGGTTGTGTCAATATAAGTCTATGTCACCAGCTCATAGCTGCCACAGTGAATTGACCCTGTTCATGGCAGACATAAAGGCCTTCCATTTCCAAATTCTCTCTAATGCTCATCTGCGAGCGGAAGCAGCATGTGGAAGGAAGCCAACGATTCTTCTTAATCACAGGGAAGGAAGGGAGACAGAATTGTCCTAATGCAATATAGCAATCTGTGGTGCGATTCCCACCATCCGGCAGTCAGATCAGGGATACTTGCTGTATTTAAGGTTCTATAAGGAGGATGCTTTGTAAATCATGAGCCAGTCATTCTTCATAGCACTTCAGACTCCTATAAATTGTACAGGGCTAGATTGCATAGCCCACTCACATGTTTCTGACTTTTTAAAGGTACCCTTTATCAATACATGAAGAATATTCACAGGAATTCCTCACTAATAAATTTTTTACTATCAATTTAGTGTAGGAAAATCAGACATGGATAAAATAGTTTATTTTATAACATTTTGTGATATATTCATTGGTCTCCAAATTATAAATTCCCAAAAGTACAGAAATGTAATTTACTTGAAGGCAGAGCTTATTTTATATTTTTATTTTTACCTCTATAAGAATGACATACAGCAGCATATGAAACCGACTTAAGGAATAATAGTCTATGGAAGAAACAGCATTTAAATTCTATTATCTAGAATTCTTTTTGGATACCAAAATAAAATCCCTCAGTACTTTAATTGAATTGTTCATTTCAGCAAGCAGTAACTGGGCAGCAAATACAATTGAGGTATTATCTGAAAAAATAAAGCATGGGTTTGAAGAAACAGTAAACACTGTATATATTCAGTCAGGTAGAGTTAATGATCACATTATACTCTAGAGTACTACGTAACCTTTTCAGTAAAACATAGACTCTAGTTTTCCATGCTTTTCCCATCATTGAAGAAAAACTTAAAGAAAAGGTATCTTTTCTTATAATTGGGAGAATAATTTATTTTATCACTTTTCTTTCAGATAGGATTGTTTGTAAGTCATCACAAATAACAGCTGATACTGTTTCTGGAGGTCTTTAGGCTTCCTGTCCTACTGGAATATTTGCATTCAACTTACCTTACAGTTAGTCTTTTTAAAAAACAGCTTATCTACATTTATCTACAAATACTTATACAAATATACATGTAAAAGAGGGAACAGAATATTGACATCCACTCTAATTTGACCCCAGTGAAACATTTGTCTTTCTGTTGCTCCAAAATTAAAGTTATATGAAGAAAATTGTTTATCTAAATATCAGTTCAATTCTTCATACACTTTTGCTATTTTCACTCCTCTGTGTTAAAATAATTGGATGAATTGTAAGTCAAATTATTTTTATTTAAATTAGAAAAAATGTTATTTTATATATCAATCTCTCTCCTCCCATCCTCTCATGCCTCCTAGTTACCCCCATATCATCCCTCTTCTGCTCCATAGACAGGTTGAGGCTTTCTATGTGGGGGTCATTGAAGTCTGTCACATCATTTGGAGCAGGGCCTGGACCATCCCCTGTGTGCCTAGGCTGAGAAAGTATTCTATGGGGAATGGGCTCCCAATGTCCATTCATAGACGAGGGATAAATACTGTTCCACTACCAGAGGCCCCATAGACTACACGGGTCTCCTAACTGACACCCACATTCTGGGGGCCTGGTTCTGCCCTATGCTGGTTTCCAAGCTATCAGTCTGGGGTCCATGAACCCCCTCTTCTTCAGGTCAGCTGTTTCTGTGGATTTTACCAGCCTGGTCTTGACCCCTTTGCTCATCACTCTTCCCTCTCTACAACTGGATTCCAGGATCCCTGAGTGCTGAGCTGTGGGTCTTTGCTTCTGCTTTCATCAGCTACTGGATGGAGGCTCTAGGATGGCATATAAGGTAGTCATCAGTCTCATTACAGGGGAAGGGCATTTAGGATAGCTTCTTCACTATTGCTTAGGATCTTAGTTGGGGACATCCTTGCATACCTTTGGACATTTCCCTAGTGCCTGATTTCTCTTTAAACCTATAATGGCTCCCTCTATTATGGTGTCTCTTTTCTTGCTCTCCTCTGTTCTTCCCCTGACTCAAATCTTCCTGGTCCCTCATGTTTTCTTCCCACTCCTCTTCTCACATTCTATTTCTCCTAACTCCCTCTACCCTCCCCCCATGCTCCCAATTTGATCAGGACATCTTGTATCTTTCTCCTTCTCTGGAGGACCATGTATGTCTCTCTTAGGGTCCTCCTTGTTTCCTAGCTTCTTTGGAGGTGTGGGTTGTGGCCAGTAATCCTTTGCTGTCTGTCTAATACCCTTATGTGAATGAGTACACACCAGTTGAATTCTAACTGCTGGTGTAGCATGTCATAGATGTATATGTCTTATTACCTAATATGGTTCAGATACTGGGATGTAATGAAATGTTAAAGAATATTTAATCTGTGAATCAATGGTAATATTAGCGCATTATTTTAAAATCAATTAATATAATTTATAATTGCTTTGTCTAGTAGCCAAGAAGATCTGGGATTTAGCATGAAATTCAATCTTTTTTATTTTTAAAACCTTTTTTCACACACTGTATTTGATCATGTTGATCCTCTTACCACAACTCTTCCTAGATTCTCCCCCACCTCCCTACCCACCCAACTTTATGTCCTTTACTATCTTTCTTTACAAACAAAAAAACCAAAAATAAAATCAAACTAAACAACATCAGCAAGACAGCAAAATAAAATAAACAACAAAACAAGACAAAAAACAAAAAGCCCACAAAAAACATGGAGTCTTTTTGTATTTACCAACAACTCCTGGGTGTGGGATCTGCCCTGGAGTGTGGTTGGTAGGATATATCCAGCAGCACTCCATTGAAGAAATGGATTTTCTATTTCCCAGAATGTATCGTTAGGAGTAGGATTTTATGTCCATGTATTTCCATTGATGGGATTTTGTCTCGTTTGAGCCTGTGCAGGTCTGTATATGTTTTCGTTGTTTCTATGAATTCATATATGTATCAGTCCTGTTGTATCTGGAAGATGCTGCCTTCTTAATGTCATCTACTGTGCTGGCTGTGGCAACCATTCCACTTCCTGCTGTGCACAGATTCCTGAACATTGAGGGGAGGGGTTTGATAGAGACAATCCATGTCAGACTGAGTGCTTCAGAATTTCTCTCTCTCTTCACATTGTCATTCTTAAAGATGATCCCAGGCCAACTAGCCTGGAAGGCAAAGTGCAGTAGCAAGAGAATATTTCTATTATTGTTAACATTTAAGTGAGCAGATATAAAGGCAGAAAGTAGATTAGTAATTCATGGAACCTGGGGAATGAATTGTGAGTGGCAGTGGGCAATATAAATGAAAACAGTTTCTTTTAAATGTGAAGAAAATATTCAAAATGTACATTGTGTCAGTGACTACTCCATCTTGCCTATTCTAAACAAGCCACTCAATTATACAAGTAAGTGGGTGACTGGTACAGTAATCAAACTATATTGAAAAAAAACTGCTAGAGAAAAAGAACTGGCAGTGGTGGGTTTGAATTGGTTACAGCAATAAAAGATAATCCATGTTATTAAATGCTGTGTGACAAAGCTTTTCCTGGGGAGACACAGGGCACATGTGTGCTCACCCAGTATAG
Source organism: Cricetulus griseus (assembly GCF_003668045.3). Classification (NCBI taxonomy): domain Eukaryota; kingdom Metazoa; phylum Chordata; class Mammalia; order Rodentia; family Cricetidae; genus Cricetulus; species Cricetulus griseus. The sequence continues at coordinate 26,879,487 of NW_023276807.1, forward strand.
GGGATTCCATGACTAATCAAAGTATGTATACTGCCAAGGTCCAACTTGCTGAACCAATGAGTTTTATTGGGGTTACCTAGAGGAGTATGTGTGAGGGTTTATTTACAGGGGAAGAAATGACTTAAAGACAGCCATAGAACAAAAGCCTACCCCAGGGTGGGAGACAGCTCACAAAAACTAGGCACCTAGAGCATACTGCTTAGTCTGCAGGCAACTCAACAGATGGGAGAATATACTGCCCATGTAACTCTGTTGGTCTAAATCTCCTCCAGACAGCTTGGCTGATGTCTTCTCCTTTTAGGCAGCTAGTCTTGTCTCTTAGTTTTCTTTGCAGCTTGTCTAGTCTAAGAGTCTTATTTCCAACTTGGCTTGTTTAATAGTGACTGCCAGTAATCTTTATTTATTCTTGGGAAGAAGGGACCTAGTGAAACTGATTAGCTTCAGGAACTTCTTCAAGATATTCTGTGTTGTTTACCTTCTGGTTTAAGTAACTTCCCTGCAGGATGGAATGCTTGAATCTCAGAGTAAACTGCTACACAACATTAAACCCAAGCCCAACTTGACAAAAATTGTGAAGCAGATACATGCCTTTAGAGACTACCCAATGTGCCTACTGTTCTTTTGGCATCTGATTTACTTCAGCAGTTAGTCTAACAATGCTTGTTGCTCTGGTGGTTTGTTAATTCTTTTTCTCTTATTCAACACTTAGGATGTGATTGAATTGTGTAAAATATAGTTCAACAGAATATACTGACATTAGGTTATTGTGAATTACAGCTCTTCAGCTTGTATATATTGACTATGGGACATAAGAATGTGTGCCATTTATCTAACTTCATTTTGTTCTCTGATACCAATATATTCTTCACCCTTTTCTCACTACTAGGATTTGCAGTTCTGTGATCAGATTGACTCTAAATTATCTCTATGTGAGAACATGCTGGTAAACATGAAGTAGTGACAAAGAGGTGAAACTATCAATTAAACTGCTTTGATCAGAGGATACAATCTGCATTTACTAACATATCACTCTATATGCCCTAGACCTGAGTGATGATTTGATGTCAGTCAAAAAATAATCACTCAGCAAATTCAACAATAAATTCCTAATTTGATCATTGTCATTTTATGTACAAATATGCCCAATTAAAATAAAATAAAATAATGGAACATGTTACTAAACTCAAGGAAACACATACTGTTTTATTATTCAATAAAGGATTTCATGAACAGTGTTGTTTAGCAGCTAATGGGGATACATTGTGTAGGTTCTACAGAAATCTGGAGCTCAGGAGCTTCTGTTATCTTAGAGAGATGTGCCACCCCACCTGCATCTGGGTGTGATCACCAACCTGTAAGTATTTTTAAGTAATTTTTCTAATGCAAAGATTGTATCTGTGGGCATGAGTGATATAGACTCAGTCAGTATCTAGCACCTATTTCTTGCCTGGAGAATAGAAGTAGTGACAAAAATCCCTGGTTCCCTCTGTCTGATAACCACCAAAGAGTCCATCAAGAATTTGCAATCAGGACAATCCATCAAGGGGCTGCTGGCTCAGCATGTTCCAGGCCTCAGCAGGAAGAGGACACAGATGACTTCCCGACAACTCTTCATAATCTGGGGGTGGGAACAACTAAACGGAACCCATCTGGTGCCTCTGGTGCTGGGCCGTTAAACACCCTCATTCAAAATACCATTTGTGGTTTCTAGGTCCAGGCATGAGAGAGAAAAAAAAAGCAACTTCTCTGTGCCATGCCTTGCAGCCAGGGCAGGAAGGACTCAACGAAGCACTACCTGGGACTCAACCAGGAACACTGATGCTGGGCAGTCTGGCACCATTACGGTGGGCCAGTACAGGGTGGAGAAATGGAATAGAGAGAGGCAGAGGGGTTATTCTTTGCTCTATGTCTAAAATCCACATATGAGTGGGTGCATACCATGTTTGTCTTTTTGTGACTGGGTTTCCTCACTCAGGATAGTTTCTTCTAGTTCCATCCACTTGCCTGTGAATTTCAAGGTGTTATTATTTTTTTCTTCTGAGTAGTACTCCACTGTGTAAATGTACCACATTTTCTTTGTCCATTCTTTGGCTAAGGAGCATCTAGGTTACAGGCATCAGCCACAACCCCAGAGAAGCCAGGAAATAAGGAGTACCCTAAAAGATACATATTGGGTTATTGTCAAGGGCCAGGTCTTGGTCTGAGGCCCTGACGTAGCCAAGGGAGCCTGTGCTTGTGTCTGTGGCCCAAGTTGTTTTTGTCATGATGTTTTTAACACCAGTAGAGATAGGTACATACAATTTTATATATTTTATTCATAATCTATATATTCATTTATATATTATATAATTTATTAATTTTTTTTACAAACCATGTATCTCAGGACACCAAGAAAATATACATACTTAGTAAGTGCACACAGTATTCATGGTACAATTGTTTTTATATATTTACATTCCACATTTATTCATATAAAAAAGCCATCCAAAGATTTTGCTCTTATTTTCCAGATTAACAAAAAGCTGAATAACTTGATAGTTGTAATACAGTCAAGTGCATATCTAAGCCAAATCCTGAGCATTTATGATGAATTGACACTACCTTTAACTATTCATACGTGTAACAGCATTCCTACTATCATCAACTTTATTCTGGCATTATTTTGTTTTTATATGGGTTCTAAACATCTATACCAATTCTGGTTTCAGTTTTACAATTCTTCTTCCTTTACCTCCACTGTTTTGAAATATTATATGTGAACTCTCTAGCCTAGCTATAATCTCAATTTTAACAATGAATTGACCAGTAATGAAAGAGTTTAAGGAACTCATTCAGCTTTCAGGTGATACACTGCAGATCTAAATAGCAAAGATATTTTTCTTCTCTTTTAGGATGAGATCATCCTTTTTAATATTTTACTAATATGCATAAACATTCTAAATAATGTCTAGGCAACAATGAGGAGGTGGACAATGGACACTTAGATGCTGGTCACATGCGGCAAGTGATTTTCTTGGACATAGCCTTTCTATGGAGAATCTTCTGCCCCTTTTTGAGGGTGTTATGCTCAAGTGAGTAAATCATCGAAAATCATTTCCAACATAATGAAGTGTTACAAAAGTGTAAGGCATCATAACATGAACTAGGTCAGAATTACTAAATACTTAAAGTTTTACAACACCTACTCTGCTCATTAAGGTAGCAGTGTGGGTGTCCAATAAATAATTTACTGTGTATTCAGCCTCTGTGGGTAGTTCTGGAAGACAAGAATGTCAGGGTCTGAAAACTCAGATCTGTGCAGAATAACCTTAGGTAGGTCCCCTGTCATCTGCATTTGCAAAATTAGGAACATATTACTGACCTAGTTTGTAGAGAGAGGGCACTGATAAAAAGTAATTATAAAGTACCTTACAAGTTCTTAGCTTGTGTGCTGACTATGCTAGCAGAGTTCTTGAGTTTCCATTTCTTACATGGAACTTGTGAAACTACAGAATTCAAACTTGAAAAATTAGACAATGAAGTACAGCAATTGAGAGAGATACTGGGCTGATTTATGGACTTATGCCTTCACCTTTTAAACAGTTTAACTTTTTTGGCCATGAAAATAATACACTAACAAAGATATTATACATGTATTTTAATGGCCTATAGCACCAGATATTCTAATAATAATCAAAACTTAATCAAAATGTGTATGGTGGTACATACTTGTGATTCCAGAACTTGGAAGGATGCTCAGAAGATTGTTTCATGGGGTGACTTAGAAACTGTTGGTCAGAAAGGACCATGTGACAAACAAACAAATCAAATAAATCCCAGAACACTAAAACAAAACACTGGAAGCATGCAACCTAGCTCTTAATATAGGTATATTAAAAGGACAAATTGTATCTTTTGAAATATATTTCAAGAACACAAAGAATTTCTGAGATGTTTAAGCTGTTGTTTTAAAAATTGTTGGAACAAATTAAGTATACCAATAAATTAGTATTTAGTTTGCTAGATTATAGTTTGCTGTATCTCAAGTATGGCTCAAGAATCTGGGAAGATTGCTGGGCTATTCCAGCCTCCACAGAGTACAGAGGTGAGCTGTTTTGGCCCCTGCCTTGGGCCCAACTTCTGCCTATCCACTCTGGGAAATCCTGCCCTGGGGTCTGCAGGCAGACTGAATCAGTCCCTGAGGACCAAGGGACCCTGACTCTACTGAGATCACTGGGCTACTCTCCCCCGGGCAGTGCAGAGTGCAGAGGTGAGCTGTTTTGGCCCCTGCTTTGGGCCCAATTTCTGCCTGTCCACTCTGGGAAATCCTGCCCTAGGGTCTGAAGGCAGACTGAATCAGTCTTTGAGGACCAAGGGATTCTGACTCTGCTGAGATAACTGGGCTACTCTCCCTGGGCAGTGCAGAGTGCAGAGGTGAGATGTTTTGCCTTCTGCCTTAGGCCCAACTTCTGCCTGCCTACTCTGGGAACTCCTGCCCTGGGGTCTGCAGGCAGATTGAATTGGCCCCTGATAAGCAAGCAACCCTGACTCTGCTGAGCTCACTGGGCTATTCCAGCCCCCAAGCAGTGCAGAGGCAGATTGAATCTGACCCTGAGGACCAATAACCCAGAGTCAGCTGACATCTGTGCCCTAGTCCTGCTCTCTCCCACCTGGAGAACCAGTGCCTCAGACCCACCAGCACCCACCTTGAGACCCATATCAGAGTATCAGAGCCAATTGAACCCACCTTAAGAGAACCCAGGACCCATACACACCAAGAAAGGAAGAGACACCACCTGCACCCACTGGAAGAAGAGATGGGAAGATGACAAAATAAGAACACATCCAACAACAGGAAAACCAATATGACACCACCAGCATCTAGGGACTCTACACCAGCAAGACCTAAAGGAGGAAGCAGAAGAGAACAACCTTAAAAACAACTTCATGCAGATGATAGAGTCCCTAAGAGAGGAAATCAGAAAATCCTTCAGAGAAATGGAAGAAAAGACGAACCAAAAGATGCAAGATATCAAGAAAAGCCAAGAAAACAAATAAACAGCTGAAGGAAACAGTTCATGACCTGAAAACTGAAATAGAGACAATAAAGAAAACACAAACTGAGGGAATGCTTGAAGTGGAAAAGGTGAAGAAACAATCAGGAACCACAGATGCAAGCATAAGCAACAGAATACAAGAGATGAAAGACAGGATCTCAGATGCTGAAGATAAACTAGAGGAAATAAATTCATCAAGTAAAGAAAATAGTAAGTCCAACAAATAATTAACACAAAATATCCAGGAAATATGGGACACTGTAAAAAGACTAAACCTAAGGATAATAGGTATAGAAGAAGGTGAAGAAACTCAACTCAAAGGTGCAGAAAACATATTCAACAAAATTATAGAAGAAAACTTTCCCAACCTAAAGGAAGACATGCCAATGAAAGTACAAGAAGCCTACAGAACACCAAATAGAGTGGACCACAAAAGAAAGTCCCCTCATCACATAATAATAGCAAACATACAGAATGAAGAAAGAATATTAAGAGCAGCAAAGGAAAATGACAAGTAACATATAAAGGCAAACCTATCAGAATTATACCAATCTTCTTGGTGAAAACTCTGAAAGCCAGAAAGACCTGAATAGATATTCTACCAACTCTAAGAGAACACGGATGCCAGTCCAGACTACTATACCCAGCAATGCTTTCAATCAATATAGATGGAGAAAACAAGATATTCCATACAAAACCAAATTTAAACAATATGCAACCACTAATCCAGCCCTACAGAAAGTACTGGAACTAAAACTTCAACCTAGGGAAATTAACAACACTCACAAAACCATAGGCAATAGATAATCCCACTTTACAAAAACCCCCCAAAAAAGCAGGGTAAATCCACATACAATACCACTACCAACAACAAATCAAAAACAAACACTAATAAACAATCAATGGTCCTTAATTTCCCTCAATATTAATGGTCTTAACTGACTATGAAAATACACAGGCTAACAGATTGGAAACGAAGTCAAAATCCATCCTTCGGCTGCATACAAGAAACACACCTCAAATTCAAAGACAGACATCACCTCAGAGTAAAAAGTTGGGATAAGATATTCCAATCAAATGGACCCAAGAAATGAGCTGGGGTAGCTATCCTATTATCTAACAAGTTAGACTTCAAACTAAAATCAAACAAAAGAGATGAAGAAGGTAATTTCATATTCATCACAGGAAAAAATCCATTAGGAAGAAATCTCAATTCTAAACATATATGCCCCAAATACAAAGGCACCAACATTAGTAAAAGAAACATTATTAAAACTCAAATCACAGATAAGACCTCACACAGTTATAGTGGGAGAGTTCAACACCCCACTCTCACCACTGGACAGGACCACCAGACAGAAACTTAACTAAGAGACAAAGGAACTAACAGAAGTTATGACCCAATTAGGATTAACAGACATCTATAGAACTTTCCATCCAAACACAAAAGAATATACAATCTTATCAACATCACATGGAACCTTCTCTAAAATGGACCATTTACTCGCAACATAGCACACCTCAACAGGTACAAAAAATTGGAATAACCCCTGTGTTTTATCAGACCATGCCTTAAAGTTAGAATTAAAAAAAAAAACACAATTAGCAGAAAACCTACCAACTCATGGAAATTGCAGCATTCTTGGGTCAAGGAAGCAAAAAGAAATATTTTAAAGACTTCCTAGAATTCAATGAAAATGAAGACACAAGATACCCAAACATGTGGGACACTTAGAAAGCAGTACTATGAGGAAAGTTCATAGCTCTAAATGCTCACATGAAGCAACTAGAGAATAGTCACACCAGAGAGTTGACATCACAGCTGAAAGTTCTTGAGCAAATGGAAGCAAACCCACCACGGAGGAGTAGATGCCAGGAAATAATCAAACTGAGGTCAGAAATCAATAAAGTCAAAACAAAAAAAAAAAACAATTCAAACAATCAATATAATGAAGAGTTGGTTCTTGGAGAAAATCAACAGGATAGACACACCTCTATCCAAACTAACCAAAAGGCAGAGAGAGAATATGCAAATTAACAAAATCAGAAATGAAAAGGGGGACATAACAATGGACACTGAGGAAATCCAGAGAATCTTCAGGTCATACTTTGAAAACCTGTACTCAACAAAATTGGAAAATTTAAAGGAAATGGAAAATTTTCTGGACAGATATAACTGACAAAATTGAATCAAGAACAGAGAAGCAACTTAAACAGACCTATAACCTCTAAGGAAATAGAAGCAGTCATTAAAAGTCTCTCAACTAAAAAAAAAAAAAAAAAAAAAAAAAGCCAGGGCCAGATGGCTTCAGAGCATAATTCTACCAGAAATTCAAAGAAGAACTCATAGCAATACTTCTCAAATTGTTTGACACAATAGAAGCAGAAGGTTCATTGCCAAACTCTTTTCACCAGGCTACAATTACCTTGGTCCTCAAGCCATACAAAGACACAACTAAGAAAGAGAACTACAGATCAATATCCCTCATGAACATAGATGCAGAAATACTCAATAAAATACTGGCAAACCAAATCCAAGATTATATCAGAAAAATCATCCACCATGCAAGTAGGCTTCATCCCTGGGATGCAGGGTTGGTTCAACATTCAAAAATCTGTCAATGTAATCCAACATATAAACCAACTGAAGAAAAAAAAACACATGATCATCTCACTAGATGCTGAAAAAAGCCTTTGACAAAATCCAACATCCCTTCATGATAAAGGTCCTGGAGAGATCAGGGATAACAGGAACATACCTGAACATAATAAAAACGATATATAGTAAGCCAACAGCCAACATCAAACTAAATGGAGAGAAACTCAAAGCCACTCTTCTAAAATCAGGAACAAGACAAAGCTGTCCACTCTCTCCATATCTCTTCAATATTGTCCTTGAAGTTCTAGCTAGAGCAACAAGACAATAAAGGAGATCAAGGGTATACAAATTGGAAAGGAAGAAGTCAAGCTTTCACTGTTTGCAGATGATATAACAGTCTACATAAGTGACCCGAAAAACTCTACCAGGGAACTCCTCCAGCAAAATGTCAGGATACAAGATTAACTCAAAAAAATCTTTAGCCCAACTATATACCGATGACACATTGGTGGAGAAAGAAATCAAAGAAACATCACCCTTTACAATTGCCACAAACAACATAAAATACCTTGGGGTAATGCTAACCAAAAAAGTGAAAGATCTGTATCATAAGAATTTTCAATCTTTAAAGAAAGAAATTAAAGAAGATACCAGAAAATGGAAAGATCTCCCATGCTCTTGGATAGGTAGGATCAGTATAATGATAATAGCAATCTTGCCAAAAGCAATCTACAGATTAAATGAAATCTCCATCAAAATACCAGCACAATTCTTCACAGACTGAGAAAGAATAATTCACAACTTTCTATGGAAAAACAAAAGATGCAGGATCTCAGTATCTTTTTAATACATATTTTTATTTGTTTTATATTTGAATTACAAGATTGAATTACATGACAATCCCAGTTCCCTTCTCCCTCCCTTCCCCCCCTACCACCCTCCCCCAGCTAAAATCCTACCTATCATATGTCCTTTCCTCTAATCTACACCTGACTCAATCTTTCTACTTCCTTATGACCTCTGCATTCTTCCTTTTATTCCCTTCTCACTCTCTTAGCTTCCTCTCCCCTCTTCCCATGTTCTCAATTTGCTCAGGGGATGGTGACCCTTTCCCCTTCTCCAGGGGACAAAGTTTGTCACTTTTAGGGTCTTCCTTGTTTATTAGTTTTTCTGGAAGTGAGGATTGTAGGATGGTAATCCCTTACTCTATGCCTCAAATTCACATATGAGAGTATATATCATGTTTGTCTTTTTGTGATTGGGTTACCTTGCTTAGAATGGTTTCTTCGAGTTCCATCCATTTTCCTGCAAATTTCAAGATTCCATTGTTTTTTTCCTACTGAGTAGTACTCCATTGTATAAAAGTACCACATTTTCTCCATCCATTCTTCGGTTGAGGGGCATCTAGGCTGCTTCCAGTTTCTGGCTATTACAAATAGTGCTGCTATGAACATGGTTGAACAGATGTCCTTGTTGTATGAATGTGCTGCTTTTGGGTATATGCCTAAGAATGGAATTGCTGGATCTTGTGGTAGACTGATTCCCATTATCTTGAGGAGTCGCCATACTGATTTCCAAAGTGGCTTACAAGTTGGCACTCCCACCAGCAATGGAGGAGTGTTCCTCTTTCTCCACATCCTCTCCAGCATAAACTGTCATTGGTATTTTTGATTTTATCCATTCTGACAGGAGTAAGATGGTATCTCAGAGTTGTTTTGATTTGCATTTCCCTGATGGCTAAGAATGTTGAACACTTTCTTATGTGTCTTTCAGCCATTTTAGATTCCTCTATTGAGAATTGTCTATTTAGTTCTGTACCCCATTTTTTTACTTGGATTGTTTGGTCTTTTGGAGACTAGCTTCTTGAGTTGTTTGTATATTTTGGAGATCAGCCCTCTGTCAGATGTGGGGTTGGTGAATATCTTTTCCCAGTCTGTGGGCTGTTGTTTTGTCTTGCTGACTGTGTCCTTTGCTTCTCACTTTGAGGGAGTCCCATTTATTAATTGTTGTTCTCAGTGTCTGTGCTACTGGCATTATGTTCAGGAATTGGTCTCCTGTACAGATTAATTCAAGGGTATTTCCCACTTTATCTTCTAATAGGTTCAGTGTGGCTGGGTTTATATTGTTGTCTTTGATCCATTTTGACTTAAGTTTTGTGCAGGGCAAAAGAATTGGGTCTATCTGTAGTCTTCTGCATGTTTGTATCCAGTTATTCCAGCACCATTTATTGAAGATGTTCTCTTTGTTCCAGCATATATATTTGGATTGTTTGTCAAAAATCAGGTGTTCATAGGTGTGTGGGTTAATATCAGGGTTATCAACTTTATTCCATTGGTCTACCTGTCTATTTTTGTGCCAATACCAAGCTGTTTTCAGGACTATAGCTCTGTAATAGAGCTTGAAGTCAGGGATGGTGATGCCTCCAGAAGTTCCTCTATTGTACAGGGTTGTTTTGATTATCCTGTGTCTTTTGTTTCTCCACATAAAGTTGAGAATTGTTCTTTCAAGGTCTGTGAAGAATTGTGTTGGGATTTTGATGGGGATTGCATTGAATCTGTAGATTGCTTTTGGCAAGATTGCCATTTTTACTATATTGATCCTGCCTATCCAAGAGCATGGGAGATCTTTCCATTTTCTGGTATCTTCTTTAATTTCTTTCTGTAGAGAGTCAAAATTCTTAGGGTACAGGTCTTTCATTTTTCTTGGTTAGTGTTACTCCAAGGTATTTTATGTTGTTTGTGGAAATTATAAAGTGTGATGCTTCTCTGATTTCTTACTCCACTAATGTGTCATCTGTATATAGTAGGGATACAGATTTTTTTGAGTTAATCTTGTATCCTGCCACTTTGCTGAAGGTGTTTATCAGCTGTAGCAGTTCTCTGGTAGAGTTTTTCGGGTCAGTTATGTAGAGTATCATATCACCTGCAAATAGCGAGAGTTTGACTTCTTCCTTTCCAATTTGTATTCCCTTGATCTCCTTTTGTTGTCTTATTGCTCTAGCTAGAACTCCAAAGACAATATTGAAGGGGTATGGAGAGAGTGTTCAGCCTTGTCTTGTTCCTGATTTTAGAGGAATTGCATTGAGTTTCTCTCCATTTAGTTTGATGTTGGCTGTTGGTTTGCTGTATATTGCTTTTATTATGTTGAGGTATGTTCATGTTATCCCTGATTTCTCCAGGACCTTTATCATGAAGGGGTGTTGGATTTTGTCAAAGGCTTTTTCAGCATCTAGTGAGATGATCATGTGATTTTTTCCCTCAGTCTGTTTATATGGTGGATTTCATTGATGGATTTTCATATGTTGAACGAACCCTGCATCCCAGGGATGAAGCCTTCTTGATCGGGATGGATGATTTCTCTGATGTGTTCTTGGATTCGATTTGCCAATATTTTATTGAGAATTTTTGCATCAATGTTCATGTGGGATATTGGTCTGTAGTTCTTTTTCTTAGTTGTGTCTTTGTGTCTTGGGATTAAGGTTATTGAAGCCTCATAAAAGAGTTTGGTAATGAACCTTCTGCTTCTATTGTGTGGAATAATTTGAGGAGAATTGGTCTTAGCTGTACTTTGAATTTCTGGTAGAATTCTGCACTGAAGCCATCTGGCCCTGGGCTTTTATTGGTTTTGAGACTTCTAATGAGTGCTTCAATTTCATTAGGGGCTATAGGTCTATTTATGTTGCTTATCTGTTCTTCATTTAATTTTGGTAAGTGAAATCTGTCCAGAGAATTGTCCATTTCCTTTAGATTTTCAAATTTTGAGGAATATAGGTTTTCAAAGTATAACCTGATGATTTTCTGGATTTACTCTGTGTCTGTTGTTATGTCCTCTTTTTCATTCCTGATTTTATTAATTTTCATATTCATTCTTTGTTGTTTGGTAAGTTTGGATAAAGGTTTGTCTATCTTGTTGATTTTCTTGAAGAACCAACTTTTTGTTATATTGATTCTTTGTATTGTTCTCCTAGTTTCCATTTTATTGATTTCAGGCCTCAATTTAATTATTTCCTGGCATCTGCTCCTCCAGGGTGTATTGGCTTCTTTGTTTTCTAAAGCTTTCTTTCAGTTGTGCTGTTAATTCTCTAGTGTGATTATTCTCTTGTTTCTTCATGTGAGCATTTAGCGCCATGAACTTTCCTCTTAGCACTGCTTTCAAAGTATCCCATATTCAAAGGTTTGGATATGTTGTGTCTGCATTCTCATTGAATTCTAGGAAATCCTTAATTTCTTTTTTGATTTCTTCATGGACCCATGAATTGTGCAATTGTGTTTTACATAATTTCCATGAGATTGTAGGTTTTCTGTAGTTCATGTTGTTGTTGAATTCTGATTTTAAAGCATGGTGGTCTGATAAGACACAGGGGGTTATTTCAATTTTTTTGTACCTGATGAAGTTTGCTATGTTGCCAAATATGTGGTCAATTTTAGAGAAGGTACCATGTGGCACTGAGAAGAAGGTAAATTGTTTTGTATTTGGATGGAATATTCTATAAATATCTGTTAAGTCCAATTGTGCCATAACTTCTATTAATTCTTTTGTTTCTTTGTTAAGTTTCTGTCTGGTGTTCCTGTCCAGTGGTGAGAGTGGGGTGTTGAAATCTCCCATTATAAGTCTGTGCGGTTTTAAGTGTGATTTGAGTTTCAGTAATGTTTCTTTTACAAATGTGGATGCCTTTGTATTTGGTGCATAAATGTTCAGAATTGAGACTTCATCCTGATGAATTCCTCCTGTGATGAGTAGGAAGTGACCTTCTTCATCTCTTTTGACTGATTTTAGTTTAAAGTCCAACTTGTTGGATATTAGGTTTGCTACCCCTGCTTGTTTCTTGGGTCCTTTTGATTGGAAGATCTTTCCCCAACCTTTAATTCTTAGGTACCATCTGTCTTTGAAGTTGAGGTGTGTTTTTTGTATGCAGCAGAAGGAAGGACTCAGTCTTCTTCTCCATTCTGCTAATCTGTGTCTTTTTATAGAGGAGTTAAAACCATTAATGTTGATGGATATTAATGACCATTGATTATATTTCATTCTTGTTTGTTTTTGATTTGGTGATGGTGGTGAGATCATGTTTGGAATTCTATCCCTTTTTCCTTTCGGCTGTTGGTAAGTAGGGATTATCTATTGCCTATGTTTTTCCGGTTGTAGTTAACTTCCCTGGGTTACAGTTTTCCTTCCAGAACTTTCTGTAGGGCAGGATTGGTGGATAAGTATTGTTTGAATCTGGTTTTGTCATGGAATATCTTGTTTTCTCCATCTATAATGATTGAAAGCTTTGCTGTGTATAGTAGTCTGGGCTGGCATCCATGGTCTCTTAGTGTAGGTAGAACATCTATCCAGAACCTTCTGGCTTTCAGAGTTTCCATGGAAAAGTCAGGTGTGATTCTGATATTTTTGCCTTTATAAGGTTACTTGACCTTTTCCCCTTGCTGCTCTTAATATTTTCTCTTTTTTTTTGTGTGTGTTTGGTGTTTTGATTATTATGTGGCAAGGAGACCATTTTTTTTTTGGTTCAGTCTGTTTGGTGTCCTGTAGGCTTCTTGTATTTTCATTGGCATGTCTTTCTTTAGGCTGGAAAAGTTTTCTTCTATGATTTTGTTGAGTATGTTTTCTGCGCCTTTGATTTGGATTTCTTCACCTTCTTCTATACGTATTATTCTTAGGTTTGGTCTTTTCACGGTATCCCATATTTCCTGGATATTTTGTGATAGGGATTTGTTGGACTTACGATTTTCTTTGGTTGATGAATCTATTTCCGCTAGTGTGTCTTCAACTCCTGAGATTCTCTCTTCCATATATTGTATTCTGTTGGTTATGCTTACATCTATAGTTCCTGATCATTTACCCAGCTTTTCTATTTCTAGCTTTCCCTCAGACTGTGCTTTCTTCATTGTCTCTATTTCAGTTTTTAGGTCTTGAACTTTTTCCTTGAGAGATTTGTTGATATCTTGTATTTTTTGATTTGTTTTTTCCTCCACTTCTTTAAGGGATTTTCTCATGTCCTCTTTGAGGTCCTCTATCATTTTTCTGAAGATGCTTTTAAGGTCATTCTCTTCTGGTTCATCAGCATTGTGATGTTCAGGTCTTGCTGGTGTATGGTTCCTACATAAACCATCCCGAGTGAGGTCAAAAAAGACAGACATGGTATATATTCACTCATATATGGATATTAGACATAGAGCAAAGGATTACTAGCTTACAATCCACACCAGCAAAGAAGCTAGGAAACAAGCAGGTCCCTAACAAAGACATACATGGTCAAGATTTCCTAAGCAAATTGGGAGCATGGGGGGAGGGAAGAAGGAGTTAGGAGAAAGAGAAGTGGAGAAGAGGAGTGGGGAGGAAGACAGGAATGATCAAGAAGATTGAGTTGAGGGAAGAATAGAAGAGAGCAAGCAAAGAGATACCTTAAGAGAGGGAGCCATTACAGGTTTAAAGAGAAATCTGGCACTAGGGAAATGTCTAGAGATATATAAGGGTGAACCCAACTAAGATTCTAAGCAAAAGTGAAGAGGTTGTCCTTAATGCCCTTCTCCTATAATGGGATTATGACTACTTTATATGCCCTCCTAGAGCCTTCATCCAGTAGATGATGGAAATAGAAGGAAAGACCCACAGGTAAGCACTGATCTGAATTCTTGGAATTCAGTTGTAGAGAGTGAGAAAGGATGAGCAATGGGGTCAAGACCAGGCTGTGAAACGCACAGAAACAGCTTACCTGAACATGGGGGAGCTTATGGACCCTAGACTGACACCTTGGAAACTAGCATAGGACAGAACCAGGCCCCCTGAACATGGGTGTCAGTTAGGAGACCCGGGCAGTCTATGGGGCCTCTGGTAGTGGATCAGTATTTATCCCTAGTGAGTGAATGGATATTGGGAGCCCATACCACATAGAGGGATACTCTCTCAGGCTAGACACATGGGGGAGGGCCTAGGCCCTGCCCCAAATGATGTGACAGACTTTGATGATCCCTCATGGAAGGCCTCACACTTTCTGTGGAGCCGAAGAGGGTTGGAATGGGGGTAGGTGGGGGGCATGGTAGGATGTGAGGAGAGGGAACTGGGATTGATATATAAAATAAGATTTTTTCTAATTTAAATAAAAATATTTAAAAATAAAAAAGAAAAGTTGACTAGAAACAAGCCAAGCTAAGGCCAGGCATTCGTAATTTAGAATAAATCTCCTCTGTGTATTTACTTGGGAGCTGGGTGATGGGCCCGTAAAGAGCCAAAATAAGTAAATAAATAAATAAATAAATAAATAAATAAAACTACAAAGGAAAACTATATTGGTTTATAGTAATGATCACTTCCAGTGATAGAAAGAGGCTGCTTTAATAAATGGAGTGACTGATATGATCAGCCAGAGGGGAAGTGTCCTGCTGGTGCACCATGAGGACAGAGAGAAGCAAGTGTGACTGCAGATGTTTCTTCAAACCACATCTTAATACCTCCATGTTCTATGAGAGCAGGTAACAAGTGAATATCACAATGCAGGCTGAGGTGTTATGAACCCAGAAATGAAGCTTAGGGGCACCTCACCTTCTAAGGAACTATGGCCAGTTGACAGGATCAGAGCCATTGTGACATAAAGTGAGTCACCTGCCTTTGGCAAAAGAGAAGAAAAAAGAGGAAACCCCAAATTCAGCAACCAAGATAAATACTTTGGTAATGAAGAAGAGATTGCAAACACCCTTGACGGTGTTTTATGTAAAAGGGTCAATTTACAGAAAGAGGCATCCTCTGTGTGCATTGGTGTCACATCCACTCTGGCCCAGTCAATTCCGAATTCTCCAGTGTTTTGGGCTTTGTGGTTCTCTATGCTGGGTTTTAGTTTTCTAACTCTAACAGGCTCAAGAAAGCATTGTGGGAGGAATCTGCTAAAGATCTCTAGAACTCACTGCTCTCAACAATCTTTGCCCGCAGATTGACAGAGGGACATGATAAGTCACAGCTCATCAAGCCACACTGTAAGCATCATTGCATCTTACCTGTTGTTTCAGTCCTGAAACTAAATGTTTCCCACTGGTCCATAGGTCCACAGAGGCAGTTCTGTTCTATAGATTGCCCCATGGATGCAGTGCTTTAGTGGTACATGGCTTGTGTTTCTTTATTTGAAACTCCAACTTTACCTCATAGGCATTTGTTTTCCCGATAACACCAAACACTGTCCAATAAGTAATCTTTCAATAGGTACCTTCTTCATTTCATTGATCATGACTGTGCTTCCTTGTTTCTGTCTCAACTGTACAAAAACTATTTACTAACACCCTTCATAAAATGAACAAAATCTGAGGATAAGTGCCCAGTCAGGGAAGCTCTAGTCCCCATAAATAACAGAATTTATCATCTAATCTTGGCATAGCAAATTAGATACATTGAGTGTGATATTTCTGCTCCTAATTCTGTAATAAGGAAGCTTCTGAAACCAATTCCAGAGTGAGGAAGAGATTTTGTTCCATGTAAAGATGAACACAAATGGGAATGGCAGCAAGCAGATTTTTACCTGCTGGTTTCTACTTAACCTCTAGAAGCCATGCCCTCATTCCACATATTTCTAGCCATGAGGCACTCATCTCTATAATGTCAGAGTGAGATAAATAGAAAGCAGATAATGGAAAGATAAGCCCTTTCTTATAACAATGGTCATCTATTCTAAGTGCTTCAGCTATTGATAAACACATGTCAGCATTTACCTATTTATTCCATTGGAGAACACCGGGTAACTCTTAAGTGTTTTGCCCTCCAGGCTAACATTAAAAGTTAATCACCACCACATGGGACAGGCCTCAGGAGACACTGCTGGTCTTCAACTAGTATCTGCAACTCATGCATCTCACATCAGCCTCTGAGTTGCTCACCTCATCCTCTTACAATAGAATGCTTTCTCTGTAAGCAGATGCTCACACATTAAAAGCTCCGCATCACTATTAGCATGAGAAGGACAACTACTGCAAGAACAACTTAGAGCCTTGAGTTACATTGTTAAGGACAAGAAAACCAGGTGATATATGGCCTCAGATGTAAATGCATGACTGCAATATAATATGATATTATGATCCATAACATAAAATACATAATTCCCATAGCTCTGTTTTCAGTCATACTTTATTTCAATTTAAAGCTGAATTAGTGTATGCTTTTTAAGTAATGTGTTTGTTCAATGACTGTTTTTATTCACGGCATATACATGCTATCAATAGTTAATTTTTTGGTAACTATCATGTGATTTCATGCTAAGCCTGATTTTAACTACATAGAGAACCTTCAAATATGGTTCAGTGAAGAGCGTGAAGAGCGGAAGCTGCTAGTAGCTAGAATAAACAAAGGGTTAAAGGGAAGTATTCGGAGCAGAGGCATTAAATAATTATAGTAGAAAAAAAGAAAAACACTGGTTTTCTGGAGAATAAAATGAGTTATGAAGAAAACAATGAATGTAAGAAAGTAAAATTTCGCATGACGGGTTGAATCGGACCTGTAAAACATCTGAAAATCTACTACTTGCATCAATGTCAAAAAATCCAAAGCGAGCAGGTGATCTGAGCATGCAGCTGACATCCATTTTCACACTTGCTTGGTCTATAAAATACTTCTTTAGCTTTCTTGAACAAAGACACCACAGTGGGCTACACAAGGTGTAGAAAAAGCAGGGAAAACCTCCATCTCCTCTGCATGCATTAGCCGTTCTCTTCCTCTGAGCCTGTGTCTTAATTGCCTTGCCTGTCTTATTAGATTGAAAACCCACTGGGTTGGGACCATCACTACTAAGGTGTGCAGCACTGAGCTTGGCAGGTGATCAGCACTCAATAAATGTCTATTGTGACTATAAACCAATGTATAAATCTCAGAAATAGGCATAATAATGGACCTGACAGATTAATGCCTGAGGCTATTTTTGTACAGCAGCATGGGCTAGCCAAATCAAAATCAGACACCTCAGATTCAATTCTTCTCAGTTTGCATGTGATTCTCAGTCTCTTGCAGTTTTTTTTCCCGTGACAGGAAGAAATGATAGTCAATGTTTCAACATAATTGAATTTAAAAGTACTCTCTTAGCCCTCTTCTCTCTGTTTTGCCCGCTTCACTAATGCTGTTGACCCATTATGTAGATGGATTGTTCATTATTGATGGAGTTGTTTCAGGTTCTGTTACAGATATTTTACATGGAATATATTCTCAACACTTCGTTTTTGTGGTAGATTTTTCCTCAGAGCCTGAAGCCAAATGCAAAGAACAAATCCTGATGTGATGGCACACACCTCTTTTCCCGCCACCTGGGGGTGCTAGGCAAGAGAAATTAAATTTGAGAGATCTCGTCGCAAAAAACAAAGGACTAAGGGAATTTAGGTCAGTGGTAGGGAGCTTGCTTCCCATGCCCATAATCTTAGGTTCAACTTTTAGTAAAGTAAAACCATAACAATCATAAACATCCAGTTGTTTGCTTGTGTCCTCTGAGGTGACCGACACAGAATCATTGCTAGTTTTCCTTGGATAATGTCAGGTTCAAACGACTGGGGACAAAAGGGTCACTGTGGTGCCCTTTGGCAAAACAAAAAGGCATCTTTCCCTTTTTGGCCTTGACCAGCATTCTAGTCTTCCTGAAAACACAATGATGCTCAAATTTTCACTAAGCATTTATTTATAGAAGAGATTACATCATTCCTCATCATCAACAAAAAGGTCCGGAATGTCAGTTCCAAAAAACACTGGGACAGATGGCTAACTGTGGTACCTGTTAGAATACCAAAGAGCATGCTGGCCTCCAGGTACTCTCAGCATCTCAAGTGACTGTTATAGAGTGTACTCTGGCATCCTGCTTCCTCACAGCTCCTCTCACCCCTACCCACTACCCTAAACGTCAGCTCATGGGCTTCCCTTCTCCAAGATTCCCTTTCATATATAACCCTGCCATTTTGACACTGTGCTTTTTGGCTCTCTTGGCTCTTTCACCATCTCTTTCTGGCTGACTCCCTCCCCTCTCATGACCCATTTCAGTCTACCTGCCTGCCATGTTTAGTCTACTCCTTTCTCTCCCTGCTCTGAACTCTTTGAGATGCCTCTGGCTTTACTCTCCGTCATATCTACAACAAAAATCTCCTCAACCACACCATGGAGTGGTAATATCCTCAATTTATATCCCACTTTATACAGATAACGGATTAGCATGTGAAAAAAAATCAAAGAGTTAATCAGGTTCCTTCCAAGGAAAAAGAGTTAATGTTGTGTGTAGAACTTTTCAAAATAGGAAAGACAACCAAGGGCAATGACAATATCCTATGCTATTTTGGGAATGTCTGCTTTCCCCTCTGGCCAGCAACGCCAGCAGAAGTTTCCTACACCTGGCACTGGTGTTTGTTAGATTCATGCCCCATTTGACCCAACTCATACACACACACAAGTGTGTGTGTGTGTGTGTGTGTGTGTGTGTGTGCATATATATATATATATATATATATATATATATATATATATATGTATATATATGCATATGATTCTACCTTACCATTATTTATTTATTTTATCTTATCCTTATCTGTCTTCTTTCTCTCTCTCTAAATAACTACAGAAACCTTCCTTCCTCTTCCTAAATTAAAGTCTACCTACATTTTTATGACTACCTTCTTCACAGCACCAATCTCCTACTATCTTCCAGGTACCTTTCTCTCACAATCCCTTTCTACTTTCCTGGCTTCTTGTGAATCTTCAGTTTATATGATATAATCTAAGGATGCAGAGGTAGGACCCATAAGGAAGAGAGAACAGGCAGCATTTGTACCTTTGAGCTTGTGTTAGCTCACTCAGTATATTTTCCAATTCTGTCCATTTATCTGAAAGTTTTGTTATTTCATTTTCTTTATGACTGAATAGTATTTCATTGTGTATATGCACCACATTTTCCTTATCCATTCCTTACTTGAAGGGCATTGTTTCAGTGTCCTAACTCTTGTGAAAAAAGTGACAATGGGAAAGAAAGGGTTATTTTTAACTGGTCTTTAAAGACTTTTGAAAATGAAATAAGATAGTTTTCATAATCCAGTTTTTACTTACTTAATGTGCCAGCTCTATCTACTGGTGAGAAAAATTATGAATTTTTGTGTTGCAAAAAGCCACTATTTGTCCTTTAAATAATTTATTTTCATGCTTCTTTCCCTGGTCAATATATAAAACAGTCATTCAATTTAGATTATACAAAATTGTAATTTGATCATTGAAATTATCTGAAAGCTTCAAAATATTTTTAATTAGCCCAATTTCTTCCTGTTATGTTTGGAATATGTGTAATAACTCTTTCAGAGCCATTCTTTTATAAATATTATTGCAAGTATGAACACACTGTTTATCATAAGAAAAAACCAGAGAGAAAATCAGAGATGTGAAGACAGGGCTAAATGCAAACTTTGATCTGATACCAGTCATTTGAAAACAGGAGGCTTCAAATTTCACCTTACTTAAATAGAAAGAGATAAAACATATAATAATGACACAATTTGAAGACAGCAAACAAGTATATATTGTTTGCACATATAAATGAGCAGTGGTACTTGAAACTTGTATGAGATGTTAAAAGCACATAGAATATTTTAGGTAAATATTACTTTACCAAATACATGTACTTATAACATTTACATGCCCCATGCTTTCACATCTAGAGTATTTTCCTTAAAGATAGGTGAAAACAAAGGAAATATGAAGATAAAATAAAAAGACTTTTCTTCTCTCTGAAACTGAGAAAGGACTGATGATGACCAACTTACTTAGAAAACCAACTATTGCTAATTTTGTTCTTAATGATATTGTCTACCACTTCCTCTTTTCCAAGCAAGAAAGGGGGATGAATATAATACTTTTCTAGATACTTGGATCTTCAAATCCTTGTTATCCATGAAGTTCCAAACCACATGAAGCTCTTCAAAATTTCCTAGATCATACAAACTTCAGCCCATGGTACTCATCTAGTATGGGCAAATGCTTAAAATGATCATGTTTTGACCTTAGAGGTTGAAAATATGGCAACATAATTACATAATCCCTAATTTACCATTCATCTTCAAATAATTTAAATAATATACACAAACATTCATGTATGTATGTATGTGTGTATGCTTGTAAAATTTAACACAATAAATGAAAACATTCAACCTTCCCAGTGGGGTCTCCAATTGTGAAGATATCTGTGTCACCTTCTTGCAAGTGTAGTTTTATTTTCTCATAAACCTTTATTCTATTTTCAAAATAATTTTTTATTGCTATCCTGTTACAGTTGCATGCCTCTAGAAATTATTTCATTTATGAAACCAAGAACCTACACAAATATATTTGACCATCTTGCAGATTTTTCATACAAAAATTACAAATTTATTTGTAATGTTTGTGTTAGTTGGAGAATTTTTAGTATTAGAAGCTCTTTATTCATAAAATCATGGAAGGGTCATGCATCTGTGTGTTTGGAGTGTTGGTGGATGCACAAGGGAGTATAGGTACACAATCATGTATGTGCTGGGGTCAGAGGAGGAAACTCGGTATCTTTATTGCTTTCTACTTTATTCTCTTAGGACAGTATCTGCATATGAACTAAAATCTTGGATGTGTACTAGGCTTATTAGACACTGAAATTCTTGCATCTGCTTAACTCTGCATTTCCAAGTGTGTACAGCCATGTCGAGCTTTTCCTATGTGCACCGGGGATTCCATCTCGGGTCCTCATGCTTGTACAGAAAGCAGTTTTACCCACTAAGCCATCTTCCCAGCTAAAGGATTAGTATTATGTATTTGGCTTGTCAAATCAGGTAATAAGCTAAGGAAACCAGACCAAGCAACATAACCCCATAAAATCTTCAGAGCACCAGAATTTCATAATTTCAGTCTTAATTTTCTCCTTTGTTTATGAATTTTCCATCATAAATATCCTACTGCTGTCTCTGTCTTTGTTCAAGTATGAATGAATGCAAGTGATCATCGTGAGCCAGTAGGCATTCTTTGGAGGTCATGGAAGACATGGGTATCTGCTGAGAGATTGCCCATACAGTTCATTAGCTTTGAGCAGTCATTAGCGGCATAAAATAATTAGGGGCATAAATGAGGTTCTTTAAAGTTAGTTTTCATGTATTTTCAAAAAGTTTTAACCTGGAATCCTCTAAAAGTGTACAGCCTGTGGTTTCTGAATCAGCATCCAGATAATGTCCCTCAGTATGTGAGTTGGAAATATCATGTAACTGAGTCATATGTGTATTAAATGGAATATACCTAAAGCTACTTAGCTCTGTGGTTTCCCATAAGAGACAATGAGTAGGCAATTTGTATTGATAAATTTACTTTCACTTTTGTAGACAGAATATAAATGTGAATGGAAAATTTATATGGAAGATGACAGGTATGAAAAAGAGGAACAAGAATGAGAAACATGATGGACCTTCAAGTCAAAGCTGATGTCTGAAGTTTCTTTTTGGTTTTATCATGTTTTTCTTCTCTTCTAATCAGGCCTGCATTCTCTCAATACCTAAATTGTTTCTGTTTTGTCTCTGATACTCAGTAAATCACTTTATGTGCATTTTAAAAGTTTTGAAATTATACAGTTTAATCCAATGTTGTTTTCAGCTGTGCACTTTTCTTTTCTTCATTTTGTTCTTATTTTCATCATTCTAGAACTTAACACTAGGAAGGCTTTCATTTTTACAAAGTTTGAGCAGTGTCTCTGTGGCTCACAGTTGGTTCCCCCCATTGCTATTCAACAAAATGCTAGTGAATTTAATACAGGTCATCAAATAATAAAAGCTACATGGTATTCCTTATACAGATTTTATGGTATTATTGATTGGTTGTTTGTCACTTCTTTTTGTTTGTTTTTATTTTTGCAGGCAGGATTTCTCTGTGTATCGCTGGCTGTCCTAAAACTCACTATGTTGACAGGGCTAGCTTGGAATTCAAAGAGATCTGCCTGTCTCTTCCTTCTACTTGCTGAGGTTAAAAAGTTGTGTAACATTTTTTAAATGTTAGAGTAACTTTTAACTTTCTAATCCAAGCCAAAATTGCCAGCAATTTAGATCTTTATCTAAGGAATTATGGATATCTAGCTAATAATTATAGCTAACATACATTGGGCACATATCAAGGTGCAAGTACTTTTCAAATATTATACAAATTAATTCTCTCAATAATGTGCAACAGAGCTTACCATTTCATTCCCTTGAGATACTCAAGGACTTATGTAAAGTTATTCAGTTAGTAATAGGTGGAATAAAGACATGGATATAAAAGTCTATAGGTGAAGAATATTCTTGTAAATACCAGACACTCTGACACTAAGGCAACCCGGCCTTAGTTTTCAAGGGCTTTCTAGCTGGGAATCATTGACATCACATCCATTCTGGCTTACCCCAACCAAGACATCTTTCCTGGTGTTTCATTGATTCCTGCTCCTCCATTGTTATATATGCTTACCCCTTGAAGGAGTCTCCTAGAACCTAAACTGCATGCTTTGCATATGGGATTTGTCAATTTTCTTCCTAGCATTCTTTAAATTATTTGCCTGAGTGTTTGTTGCTGTCCTAGGAAATTAGCACAGGAATGATGATTATATTCATTGCCACTAGCTGTAATGCATCAGACTCCTACAGTGCAGCTTGAGGGATTTTGTAGATTTTCTTCTTCCCATTAATATTTAAGCTTGAGCTAAGGCAGACAAAACTGAATATATAACAAATAACCATCAAGGTTACTCTTTATGGGTCAAGCATAATGACAGCCTCAATTATGGTGATCTGCTGCAAATGGAGGCAATAGATTTTACTAAAAATATGCTGCGAGTTCTTCCTCCAGTTTTCTGTTTTGCAAGCATTAACAAATTAAATTTGGAATACTATTCAGCAATTAGCATTTGGATAGAGTTGAGTTTTAGTTTCTGTTCTTTGGTTTTTATTTACATTCACCTGGCATCTTCAATCTGCCAGACCATGACTGTTTGTTCTACAATGATGATTTTACCCATTCTTCAGAAGAATCTATGAGGTAAGACTGGTTGTTCTCCCCATTTTATGGCCAAAGAAGTTGAATCTGGTAAGCGTAAGGCTATTAGGTTTCACACCAATGCAGTCTAGCTCTACTACACCTGTTATGGAAAGAAGATAAAAAGGAAGCAGAGATGGACAAACTGTGACCCTATACACCCCCCAGAAGCTTCAGATTAATTTGGGAGAGATGAACATGGGACTTGGCATATAGTAAACATTCACTAAGTAAACCAATGAGTTATATAATGAATGAAGCTATAGGATGCACTTGTTGAAGACAAAATTAATGATCTTTCATCCCCCATTTCCTGCCAATATTTATATAATAGACATGGAGCAGTCAATAGAACTTCAAGTTGAAGCTGGAAATATAATTCAGTTGGTATGAGCCTTCCCATAATGCATGAATCTCCAAGTTTGATTCCCAGCACCACATAAACCTGACATGATGATACATGCCTTGAATTTTGGCAGTTAGGAGATGAAGACACAGACAAGAAATTCAAGGGTTAAGACTAATCATCTCCCAGATAGCTCATTTATATGATATCATACAAATAAGAAGCAAACACCCTAGATTTTAAGAGGCAAACTCAAGGTATTTGATGATCTGGAGAAGGTCCAGGTCTCTCGAAACCACCTGAACATATCATGTACTGAACAGAAATGATGTTTGGTCTCGCCTGTTCGTTGGTTGCCCCACATACTCCAATACCTCATGCATGTCCAGGAGAAGATAATGTTTTCAGTGTAGTCTATGTGATACTCTAACACTTCTTTACCCAAGCTTTCCTTTTCACATTTTTGTTATTTCTTTTTTTTTTGTATGTCAGAAGTTCTCTGTCACCATTTGACTTCATTGCAACAGATACCTTTTCTTTCTTGATGGTAATGACCGGTCAGCATTATCTCCAAAGGTATTTTCCCTCCAAACAAATTTTTCCCTTCTTAATGACTTGCATTTCATTTTTCAATGTTTCTATTCCTTGAGTCTATTCCCTCTTCAACTGGGAGTTTGTCCCTTTACAGAATCCTACATACAAGATGTCTGTCAAAATAATGTCTGATATTAAGGATGAAAGAGTTTGATATCCAAATCTTTGGCTGTTATGGTTAACAGTCAGTGCTGATATGACTGGATTTAGAATCACCTAGGAGATTCAGAAATATTTCTGTGAAAAAAGTTCTAGAGAAGCTTCCCTTAGGAAGGACAACTTATTCTTAGTGTAAGCATTACTGTCTTGTAACAGTAACTACTGACTGATTAAAAAACAAAAAGGGAAGAAGCCACTGGGCACCAGAATTCATCTCTTCCTACTATCCTACTTCCTACTTCCTACTATCCACCTGTGTAGATAATGTCTTAGTCTCATGTTCCCTAAGCCATGGCTTCCCCATCACAATTGATCTACAATCATACCCTCAAGTTGTGAACCCAAAATAACATTTCCTTCTTAAAAACTTTTGGCAGGCATTTGGTCACAGCAATGAGAAAAGAAATTAATGCAAGAGTTAATTGCATGAATGTGAGTTTTTCCTCTGGTCAACCATGTGCCACTTGTTGAGTTTCCTAAAGGAACAGTACAGAGAAAAACATGTTGGAAATCTACATACATTATCTGGGATGACAAAGCCTCCTGTTCACTAGCTCATTCCTGGACTTTGGTTGGAAATGAACCTAAGAACTTGTAGCAAAGATGAAGAATTCTGGATTTTTTACTTAGGTTTTACACAAAGCTCAAGAAGTACTTTCATGTTAGTGACAAGAGGGTTAGATACTGAAGAACCCAACACAGTACAGGCTATCCTATGATAAGAGATGGTTCTTGAATCCCATGACAGGATGTCTTTTGTGTGTTGCTTTGTTTCAGAGGGTAGCACACACCAGTTTTCCTCAGGAAGAGCAACCTAAGAGGTAGAACAGGAGGATGGCCATCTTCCATTTTCCTTCACTTTGTATGTAATTTTCAAGTTTAATATCACTTAATTTTGACAATAAGTAACATAAATATGGTTATTATTTCTACTGAATAGTTGAGCACATACCTTTAACATGAGAGATTGATGTGAATTAGCACAGTCAAACTCTAATTCCTCAAGGTTCCAAGGAAGGCACAAGGCCCTGACAGTCTTCAGATATCACAGAAATAGACAGACAGGAGTATTCTCAGGTGTAGAGGAAAAGCCTTCAGAGAGTTGTCTTTGTTCAAATAGGTCAATCCAAGGAATAGGGAGACCAAAAGAGGATGGAGTTTTATCCCTCTGCTTTAGAAAAAATAGCCAAAACTTTGCAAAAGAAGCAAATGTATGCTTAGGATATTGAATTGAGTTAGCTATACTCCCAAATCCTCATGAAACTTGAGAGAATCTTGGAATTTTCATCTTAGATTGAAACCACTTTGTCTGAGGAAATTTTTATAACATATTTTTTCTCTTAAGTTTTCAGATAGTAATGCTGAGTGCCAGATGCCCATTTGCTGGACATAATTTATGTCAGGACATCATGTCATGTTATCCCATGTCCCGACATAGGAAAAAATGAAAATATCAGACATCACTCCCATCTCCATAATTTAACAGGATTATTTCTTATGCTTCCATGCCCACATATGCTTTTTGTAAGGGTGCCTTTTGTTCGGTATACTCTCTCAAATGGTAACAAACCATGACAGCTTGTGGGTTTGTACTGACTTCCAATTTTCTAACCTTTGCAAAACTTCTGTTTTTATAAACCTAAGAACAATATAGAATGACTATAAATTTGTATATATATATATATGTATATATATATATATACATATATATATATATATATATGTTTGTATATTTACTTAGGAAAAACAAAAGCTAAATAACCTCCTGTGTATAGGATACTTACTGCTTTAGGGCACAATCTGTTGTAGAACAGCTAAAACTGTTGCTAAGACATCTATTGTCATAATATATTCTAGGCATCCATGCTCTGTCTCGTTCTGCATCTGTGAGAATGGTGATTTATTGGTGATACTAATAATATTCCTTGAAAGCCATAGGGTAGCTAAGTCAACCATGTTTGAAAAGAATCTGCTTCATTTTCTGTTTTTTTTTTTTATGGAATTCTTGTGGCTGGCTAAGAACACAGGTTATTTTGTGAATAGGTATCCTTAGAAGGGAATTCATATCCTTATGGTTAACCAAAGAAACAACATTTACATAGTATTCTCTTGTTTTAAATACTTTCATTTCTGAGGACAATAATATTTGAAAGATGACATAATAGACATCATCACCATTACTACAATGTTTCATCAAATAATTGCTAAGATCAGAGCCTTTAACTTTAAAAAGAGGGGATTTAGAAATTTCAGACCCTAAATACACAGAAACCTAACTCTTTGCTTCAAAGAAGGAAGAACAAAAAAGTGTCTCTTTTACCAACTTCTTGACAGAACACTATTTGTATTAACACTAGGAAGGATTGACATTCATTAGGACACTAGAACCACCACGTTGGACCACTGTTTTGAAATTCAGATGTTCTGATGATCAGTTGTGAAGTTAGGGTGTCCCCAGGCAGCTGTGCTCAAGCTACTCAAAATTTGCACTCATTCAACTGTCACCAAGACTGATCCCAAGGTGAGGATTGGGCATGGCACTAGGTAATTAGGAAAATTTATTTTTGTATCAGGCCACCAAAAAGTCATCCTATTTTTATTTTGCTTTGTGCTTTATTCCTTTACCATATGAAATGCTGCCTTGACCTCTAGATGCACAATAAGGTAAATGTGAATGGTAACAGCTCCCAGAGGTAATTGGTCTTCATTAGATGTTAACTGTCTGTCAAACAAATATTGTTCTAAATTGAGGACATTAGTTATCCCATGGGAAGTATGTTGATATGTATGCAAACAGTCTGAAAAGATAAGAGAGTGCTTTAGCCTGCCTCTGTCTATAAGGGTAGCACAACCATTATTAGTGAAATATGAAGGCAGATTGATCTGAGTTTAAATTCAGCCTTATAACTTCCTTGCTAAGGAAATATGGGTTCATTTCCTTAAAGTTTCTAATTTCATTGTCGTGAAGATTTATATAGTTTACATATCTGCTGTTCTGTGGTGCAGATGAGGAAACATGGCATGTTTGAAACTTTGACCTCAGTGTTTGTTGCTTGTTGCTAGTTACAAAGGATTGGCAATAGAAGTCTATCTGTAAAATCAGTTGTAAAATAATCCTCTCACTAAATCTCCAAACTGCTTTGATTTATTTGAATATTTACCACCAAAAGGATACATTTCTTAAAATGAAATGCTGTGGTTTATTTATGCTTTGACTTTAGACAATGAATACAAAAGGAAGTATTATAATAGAATATGCAATTTATAGGAAACATCAAATGCGTATAAGCTATCTACTTGTGTAATGACAAACATCAGTTATAAATGTATGATTATTTTACTTTGTTTAAATAATATCTCATAGCAAAGTTTGCCAAATCAAAATTAAAGAAAATACCTAAAGACATTTAGGCTGGGGAGATGATGGTTCAGTCAGTAGTGTGTTTGTCTTACAAACATGATAACCTGAGTCTCATCTATACGACTTAAGTTAAGAAAATTCCAGACAAGGTGGTGCACAATTATAATCCCAATGCTGAGGAAGAAGAGACAGGCCAGTCCCTGAAGCTCACTGACTAGCCAGCCTAACCTAGATGGAGAGTTCTAGACCAGTAAGAGACCTTGTGGAGGGTGACCGAGTAATGACACCCAAAGCTGTCCTCAAGCCCCCGTAAGCACATGCACGTGTGCTCATGTACACCTGTGTATACATGAGCATGCTCCCACATAGTAAACTATTGAATTTTAATTGCTTATATGAAATACAGGTTATTAAATATTTAATATATAATGGTATATAATATTGAGGCATTGGGACATTCTACAAACTTCAGACACTACAGGACTTGGTAATCACTCTTTCCAATTTCCTAGTTAAGTGAAACTGCCTGATTTCTTAGAGCTTAAGCTTTCTTTTCTGATGTTTTTTATAATATTAATATTTGATACAAGAACATTATACATAAGATGATAGATGGAGAGACATATTTAACATATGGTGTAAGTTTTGATGCCTGGATATTTACTCCATGCACAGTCTAGTTTCTTCAGGAATCCTATGCTCAGTAGCATTTCCCTCCTTCATAACATCTGATCCATTTTCTTTTTCTATCAAGACAGAATAGAATTAATAAGACCTTCAATATGTTTTTGTTTCATTCTCCTGTTCAGAATATAACTAACAAACCAACACACTTGCCCGTACCTTAGGGAATTGAAAAGCATCCTTTTCTTGCCTTGTTTTGTTTTGTTTTGTTTTTGTCTTTGTTAGCATCTCAAGAGTACGGAGTTAATTTCCTAGTGCCTGTGCAAGCATGTGTGAAGTTCTTTGCACCTCTCGGTAACTAATGGAGGTAGATTAATAATGACAATGATGATAGAATTTCATATTTTCACCTTTTTGTACTTCATTCTCTCTAAGTGTTTCCCTCCTTAAGTGTGCTCTCTATTATTTTATCCATTATTTTCCTCCTGGTAACTCACTGTTAAAATACAGCCGAACTCTTCCTTTGGGTTACCATAGCAAATTGCATAAGAATTTACACTATAAATTATTCATTACACCCAATTTAGTATAATTATTAATTCCAGCATACATTGGTGCCTTATTGCATCTCCGAGCTCATTGCTGGATCTTGACCATGTTCTGCTGAAAATAATGATCTGTCAGGGATAATCAGGATCTAACAAGGCCTCCTAAAAGGTGGAAATATCTAATTAATATTGGTTTAATGAAACACTGATATATCCAGTTGTTACA
Organism: Cricetulus griseus; assembly: GCF_003668045.3. Taxonomy (NCBI): domain Eukaryota; kingdom Metazoa; phylum Chordata; class Mammalia; order Rodentia; family Cricetidae; genus Cricetulus; species Cricetulus griseus. Next base: position 26,908,979 of record NW_023276807.1, read on the forward strand.
CTCTGTCAAAGATTCTTTATAAGGAAACTCAAAATGTAACTGGTAATGAATTTAAGAGCTAGCACTGATATGCAAGCAATCAACATGTTTTCCAATTCAAGGGCAAATTGGGTTGTACACCTCCCTAGATATGTTTCTGCAACACAAATCAGCTCTGCTTTCACAGGGCAGCTTTGCTCCCAACATCAGTTTTGGTATTTCAAGCTTGCATGCCTTCTGCTCCCAGTGGGCCCTTCCTCATAATAAAGGTCTATCCTGTATTGTCCGTGAATGTTGCAAGCTGTACTGTCAACCACGTAAATGTCATTTAAACTCAGACTAAGTTGAGCTGAGCAAAGTTTGAAATTGCATTTCCCCCTGGGATTTTAAACTGTGTAGAATATGGCTACTGGTGCAGTGCAAAACTCTTGGATGAAAAATCTTGGTGTTTTAAATATCCACAGAACCTCATCAATGTATATGTCCTAATTTGGAGTTGGATTTGGGAGGCTTTTGAAGCATAAACTATTAGTAGATATCAGATACAATGTCAATGTAATTATGCTGTTGTTTTACACACTGTAAGCCATGTTCTTGTGTGTGTGTGTGTGTGTGTGTGTGTGTGTGTGTGTGTGTGTGTGTGTGTTGGTTGAATCAAGAATGTCAGGCACTATTATTTTATATTTACACAATAAAACCCATTCATTATGTCCCTTAATAATGGAAGATGAAACAAATTAAATGATAACATCTTTCTTACTGAAGGTAAATACTATGGTGGGAATTTTTTTTAATATATTTGCCCTCATACTCACAATGGTTCTGTACATACAAGCCAATAGTATACACCTCATTGATAAGACACAAAATTTGAGTTTAGATGTTCACATATAGTTAATGATTGAGAAGGAATATACTCACATCTGCATCATCTTAAGTTCATTTTATGAAAAATTGACTAAATCACAGACACACAGCACTGATTATTTGAATACCAAAGCTAGTTAGAATTTTATCCTCCCCATCTTAGAACACAAGTGCATTTTAAAGCAACATCTTTGTAGGACTCATAAGGCGGAATTACTGAATGATTGCTATGCATTCAATATGTATCTATACCTGTATATCTTCGTGTACTGAAATGAATCATAGTATAAATCCATGCTTGCATATTTAATCTCCTTGCCGCCTCTCCATTATCTTTCATGGTTCCTAAATTATTTTTAAATGCACTTTTTGTATGGATTTTGTCTAAGGCACTTTCCCAGAGCGTGTTGGGAATAGGTTTTCAGATTACTGTCAGTTGCCTGCCTTGAAGGCCCATGGACTGTGAGAACCTTGATAGCACTTTGAGGAGTCAGGTTTAACCACTGACAGACAGACACGCTATCATATTTGTCCTGCAGATCAGTGAGCACAAGTTGAAGGTGTTCAGAACCACCTGAGGATTCATTAGTGTCTTCAAGGCTAACCTCATGTGTAACAGTCCACTTTGCAGTACTTCAATCTCACAAAAACATCTTACATGTAAAAGAAGAGGTATGTCTATGTTTATAGATCACCCTTCCACTTCCTTCTGGGACCTCATTACACCTAATGTCATACCATACAACTTTAGACATTTTTTTTCTGGAATAACTAGCTCTTGAAGCCTTGTATAGTCTTCCCCCCCTTTTTTTTCTCCCCTTACTTTTACAAGTCTATTGGATTGCTATAAAGTTGAGAGGCAAAGTCCCAGGAGGAAGAATGTGAGAGCTACTTCAGGAACAAAGACTAGAAGAACTAGGCTGAATAACGGGAGAGCTACCATGGAAACAGAAAGTAAAGCTAAAGAATAGAAAGCTGGCCCTGACTCCTTTATTCACATGTGTTACATCATCAGCATTTTCACAGGATAGCCAGATGAATCACTTGATTATTTATTGACCAACCAGTAACACCTATGCCTGTAGAAGCAATAATCAGAAAATTCAAAATAATTAACCGTTCTCTGTTAATTTTTATTTGTTGGCTACCAAAGAGAAAGTTTTAAGAAAGGAAGTACCCAGTTGATAAGTACACCTCTAGATGGATCAGAGGGAAAATAAATATATTTTTTTATAAATACAAACATGTTTCAGTCATTCTTCATACAAATAATTGGATTATGAGACAGAAGAACATCTTTCAGACATGTTGTAATTGTAGCTTTCAGCTTTCTTAGCTGGGTGATATTGATTTTTATTTTTCTCTTTCCAGGACTATGAAGGCTAGCCAGTATGAATGAAAATTCTAGTTGAACACCAGCTGTATTTCTCTATGCTATGTGTCATAAGCATGTAATGTTCTCATCAGCAGGGTCTTTCCAACACGTTGTGGAGTGTAACTAATAGTATTGGCAATAGTTATAGTGGTTGGAGTGAGTTATGAAATGTCTTTGGCCAAGGACTCATTCTAGATAATGGAATTTGTGTTTGTTTGCATATGATGTCTCATTAGACATTATCTTCCCCATTTTATGGTGATTCCATTTAGTTTCCTTTGATATACAAGTATATATTTTAGGAAACTTCCAGAAGTAGGTTTCCATGTGTCTTTTCAGAAAGTCCTTTAGGGTTAGTTATTCCATGTCACATTACCTCCTCTACCCTGTTCTCCCTGTCTTTCCTCATTTAATCTTACCATTCTAATTCACTCTTAATATTATATTTTATTTTCCCCTCTTTGAAAGCACCCCTCTTCCCCTGGTTTCCCACTACCTACATGAAGATCAAGGGTTGCATCGTGCGCTGAAGAATGAATTATTCCGTGATGGTAAGATTTCTTTATTCAAGAAAGCACCAGGGCAAAACGCAAGCCAGAGCGAGGTCACAGGAACCCAGCAAGCGCCGCCAGAAAAAAAGGGCTAGGGTCTCCACGTGCAGTCTTTAAGAAGCTTCCCTTATGTCACCTTGGCTTTCCTTCACCACGCCCTTATGGGTGAGTCCCGGGCCCACCTGGTACCTGTTGGAGGACTATTGGGCGGGGCTAGGGTGTCTCCCTACACCAACATAACCTTCGTGGATATTCTGAAGGAAACACAGCTAAATCTTAAAAGCTAACACCCACCCATAAGAGAAAGAATGGAAAGTTTGTCTGTCTGGGTCTGAGTTATATTACTTAGGACAATTGTTTCTAGATCAATTACATGTGCCTTCAAATTTCACTTTTAATAGCTGAGTGATATTTCAAAATATTAGGGCTTTCTTGAAAATCTCACATTCATAATTTAAGGTAGACTTCTGCTTTTATCCTTAGGTGTAAGAATTAGAACACAACAACACAAATGCAAACAGAAATATTTAATCTTCAAATTCTGACTTCAGTGTAGGATTTGGAAGTGAAAACTCAGTTATTATTATCATTTAAATTTTCTATTCATTCCATATACTAACCACAGTTTTCCCCTCTCTCTCCTCCTCCCACTGCCCTCCAGATTCCCCCCCTCCTCAGAGAGGGCAAGGCCTCCCTTGGGGAGTCAGCAAAGCCTGGCACATCAAGTTGAGGCAGGTCTAAGCTCCTCCCCACTGTATCAAGGTTGAGTAAGGCATCCCACCATAGGGAACAGGCTCTAAAAATCAGTTCATGTGTCATAGGTCCTGGTCCTACTGAGATGGGCCCCACAAACAAACCAAGCTACATAACTGTCACCTACATGCAGAGGGTCTAGGTTGGTCCCATGCAGGCTCCCCAGCTGTGGGACCAGAGTCAGTGTGCTCCCACTAGCTCAGGTCACCTGTCTCTGTGGGTTTTCCCATCATGATTCTGACCCCCCCCCCTTGCTCATGCAATCTCTCCTGCCTCTCTTCAACTGGATTCCTGCAGGTTGGCCCAGTGCTTGGCTGTGGGTCTCTGCACGTTTCCCTCAGTCACTGATGGAAGGATCTATGATGACAATTAGGGTGTCACCAATTTGATTACAGGAGAAGGCCAGGTCAAGCAGGAGCTTCGCTCTTGCTAGCAATTTTATCTGGGGTCATCCTTATGGATTCCTGGGAAATTCCCTAGCACCAGGTTTCTCCCCTACCCTACAATGGCTCCCTCCATCAAGATACCTTTTTCATTTGTCTCTCTCTGCATCCCTCACCCAAATCCAATCATCAGATACTACTAAAAGCCATTTTAGCTTACAGACAAAAGATTTTCTTGCACAGCATGTGGAGCAGAAAGTAGCAGAAAAAAACAAGGTACAAGTTGATAAATACACACAGAAAGTGGAAGAAAAGTGTCAGCAAGAAATATAGGATGGTCAAAAGTATAACAGATTCTCACCTGAAGTAAAAATAGAATGGAGCCAGGCATGAAGGATACTAGACTTCTCCTATTTTGAGCCTGTGAGAGGATTGTTATATAGGATAACCTACCACTGACTGAACAATCCAATACATCTGTGACTGTGGAATTGTATTTTCATGCTTGAAATTCCTAGGCATTTTCTAATTCTCCTATGTGTCATGAATGGAATTACTGCAGAAACCTGAGACATGGTGAAAGCACCAAAGCAGAGAACCAGGAGGAAATGTGTGGCACCAGAAAACCACTGAGAAGCATGGACATGGATGTGCTTTTTGGAAAGGATTATTGCCAGGATTGGAAGAATGCACAAAAATGTTGAGAAATGAGTATTGAGAGGTGTGATAGTTCAAAATTTCAGTTTGATGTGATTTTAAAACCACCTGATAGACTATGGCATGTCATAGGGCATTATCTTGATTATGTGATTAAAGTGGGACAGTCATCCCATTGTGGGTGTCACCATTCGCTGAGTTTGGGTCCTAGACTATATAGAATTGGAGAAGGTGGTCTGAATATGCACTCATTTTTTTTTGTCTGCTCTTGACTGTGGGTGTGACTAGCTGTTTCAGGTTCTTGCAGTTTCAGGTTCCCACATCCTCACAATGACAAATGATACCTGGAATTATCAGCTAGAATGAGTCCATTTTCCACTAAGTTGTTTTTAGTCAGGGTATTTTCGCTCATTGATAGAAGTGAAATTAAAATAAGTGGTTATTGTCTATTGTATAGGAAGTTCAGGTTTGTCTCATAACAAGGCTGACCTATGGAAAGAGACCTGGTGAAGTGTCACAGAATGTAAACACACAGGCTGAAAGTCATCTGTAATTATCACATCACAATTTAGCATGATAAATGTATATTACTTTTTAATTCCAAATTATTCTGTCAGGCTCAAAATAGTCTAAAATAACAAAAGAGTGATACATAGACAAATTCCAGTTTCTAGAAACTCAATTTTATATAGTCGAGATACTGGAAACTTGCCTGAAAAGTTAATGATTTGGCTCATATAAGCCAAACAAATATTTGTGTTTCTGATTCTAATTTTTTTAAGGCAAATTTAATGGAGAAAAAGAGAAAAATGATGGAGAAGAAAAACCAAAAGCAGTCAACATTCTGTTCTCTTTCATTTCTTTGGATACATTGTTTTCTTGCTCCTAATATACTTCATAGTATATTAGTGAGGTAATAGTCGAAGCTTTCATAGATAATAACCTTAACCAATAACAATGTATTAATGTAACAGACAAAGGATATGATTTGCCAGTAAAGCTCAACATCAAAACTTAGTATTGTCAGCAGACAAAAATAGTCTAATGATGACATCCATGTACTTTACCAATTAGGGAAACAGAGGAATGGAAACTCATGTTTCTAAAAGCAATGGTGTTAATTATAAACTAACCAGATGGATATGGATAACACACCATAGTTGCCACACTAGTAAACCAATAGTAAACGCAGGACCTCTTATTAGGTTTGGCTTTTGAGAACTCACCCTGGGTTTGTTTGTCTGAAAACTGATCAACTCAGGAAGAATCCATTCAAGCTAGTCTGTTTGATTAAAATGATTGCACATGAATTCAGCTATATATTTCTAATAGGATTGTGTGAAGAGACTGGGATTGTTACCACTTTGAAAGTTGGAGAAATGATGCTGAAGAGCTGACCCTCAGACCTTCAGGAGGGTGTGTTGTCCTTTAGGGATGCAGGTGAGACACAGAGGAAAAACAGAAGAATCTGGAGGGTAACCATGGAGACTGTGGGCTGTAATAATACAACAGGAGCAGCAGACACAAAGAAAGCTGTGGACTTCCTCCTCCAGTCTCATGAGTTCCACTTAGTGTTTGTTCTTGGGTAACTGCAAAGACTTAAAGAGAAAGGAGTTGGTTTTATTTATATTTCTCAGGCTTCCAGACCTAACATTACACAGGCAAGTGCATATAGTAAGGTATGAGGTTGAGGGGTAATGAGGTTATAATTCTTCACACAAAACATAAAAGTGAAATAAAAACATTTCAAAGATATTTGGCTTCACATAATACTTCCATTGAGATGTCAATTAGACATTCTATTAATTACAGAAAGAGAAGGGAAAAAGAAGGAAATTTGGGACTGGTGATAAGGCTCAGTGGATAGTTCTGTAATCACATCATTTATATGGTGAGATGAGATGCAGAAGACAGAAGAATCCTCAAATGTCCACAGCCCAACTAGTTTCCTGTCTGCAATAACAATGGTGGATTGTCTTCTGACTTCCTTGCACGTGCACATGCACAGGCACTCACGTACACACACACACACACACACACACACACACACACACAGAGGAGAGAGAGAGAGAGAGAGAGAGAGAGAGAGAGAAAGAGAGAGAGAGAGAGAGAGAGAGAGAGAGAGAGAGAGAGATTTAAAAAGTAATACTCTCATTAGAATACATGATGCTTCCTTTCAAAATTCCTGATCATGCTATGGACACGAATGTATCAGTTGCAAAGAAAACAAGGAGGGGATACTCTGCACAGGGACAGCATGAAACTTTCCAGAATAATTTTGGTCTTTAGTGTTGGGCAGGCTCAGTGGTGGTCTGATAACCTTAGTCTTACTGGGACTGTCCTGTGTTGAGGTTGAACTGTAGGTCACTAAAATCCTGCTAAGCACTCATTCATCTGGTTTCACAGAGTCTGTGTATCTGGAGACTTGCTGAGTTTAATGTCCTGTGTTGCTCTGTTGACATTCACAGAGTGGCAAAGGACGAGAGGACTAAACTAGTTTGTTAACTGCCCCTGCAGTGCACTTTTCTTCCCTACTCAAGACCTATGCTTTTCTCAGAAAATCAGCTAGAAGCATAACATCTCTCTTCCTGGGAAATCGAATGCTTTCTTAGTCTTACTGGTTCTCAAATTGCCAAATATTCCCAGGTAGGTAGCCCTGAGCCAGCAGGGATAGTTTTCTTGGCAAGAGGTGAAGAACAAAAAAATGTTCTTTACTACCTTTGAAGATCTGGAATTTCTCTAACTTTTTAGCTTTCTATGGGTTTAATGTCTGGGAAAGGAAGCAACAGGGAGTAGTGTGCTATTGCAAACTTGATGGTGGCCACCTTAGTCTGAAAAAAAAAAACCACAAGTGAGGTGATTCAGCCTTCAGACTCAGAAAGTACCCTTCTTAGTCTCCCTCTCTTTTGCTGTGGTGGTGGTGGTACCTAGATAGTTGAGAAACTTCTTTAAGTGTTTGGTTACTAAAAATATGAGGCATTTTATGATATAGCGTAGAAGGAAGTTTGAAGAGGAGTAGAGACACAAAATTAGGTATTAACAAAGTAATACTGAAGTGGCATGGCACACACACACACATACATATGTGTGTGTGTTTACATATATAGAAATTTAATCTATTTTTAGAAAGTTTAATGTGCCTTCTGCCATTTTCACCTTATCAATCATTTTAGTATACTATCAGGTACCGTATCTGGAGGACTGCCTTACAACATTACCCACAACCTAGGAACTTTGGCATTTGAGGGTTGGTGGGGTATGGAAAGTTTGGAATTTTATAGAGAAGTGGCCCTTCCTTGGTTGCTAATGTGCCAATGGATGGTCTACAGTTATCTACGTATGTCCAGTCCTGAATGGACTTAGTAAGTACTGAAAAGAGGACATGAACTTGGTAGTGCAGGGGAGAAGGGACCTAGAGGAGTTATAAGGAAATGGCAGTTGATATGATCAAAACCTATATATATATATATATATATATATATATATATATATATATATATATATGATGTTCTAAATATGACAAGGTTCATTTAAGACATTTAATGAGTGTCCAAAATAATAAATAACCAAACAGTGTTTCAAGCTAGAAATGACTAAAATGTCTAGGCTGAAAGAATGTATTTTCCTGACCCATCTTTGTATACATGAACTTCCGAAAGTTCTGGCTTTTGTGAAATGAAGGAGGTGGATAAGATGCTTTAATTAATAGATATTCAATACTATTCAATACTCACTTATTGACCCCCAGTAAAATATCATGTCTTCTTCCAGCTCTAAAATTTGGAGATGAATGAAGTGTCTCAAATTGATCAACAATGAAATGTCTTTTAGAGTAAGAGAAAAATGGCAACTGAGTCTTAAGCATGTAAAGTTTGCAATGGGGTCCTATATAGAAGGAAGAAGCATTGACCCTAGAAAGTTCCTCCACAGCTTGTGAAGGCAGCCTCTTGGAGAGGGGGGTAACTATGGCTTATTGATAGTTTTAGTGGACAGTCTTGGTAACTGGCTCAGCTGCTTAGGAGCTTTCTTCTCAGGCAGGAGCCCTTGATTTGGGTTTGTTCCACCCATATAATAGCTGGGCAAACAGAAGGTGCTAAAATCCCAGGCAAAGAGCAAAGGTAGTTCCATGTTCTATGACAGACGCTATCTCAACAAACAGAGTGAAAAATGAACACATCCATTGTTGACATTTGGCGTCCACGTGCACACACATACACCAATAACCATAATCACAATGTAATAAAAATAATAATGAACTTAAATTACAACATAAAAAAGCTTATGTCAGTGGTGCCAAAACACACCTACTGTTTGGTATAATTCTTATGTTCATAATCTTTATTTTTAATGGACATAAATTTGAATATACATATATAATTTTACACTTATTTGTGTGTGTATATGTGTGCCAGTACTGCCTGCAAAAGGTAGATGAGGGTATTGGATCCCCTAGGTCTGCAGGTACAGGTAGTTTGAGCTTCTAGACATGGGTGCTGGGAATCAAACTCAGGTTTCCATGGAATGACAGTAAGTGTGCTTGACTGCTGAGCCATCCATTCATCCCCTCCATATGTATATTTTAAAATTATAAAGTTATTTAAGGTTTGAACCTCCAAAAATTTCTGAGAATACAACCAATGACAAAGTTTTAAACATTTTCTTCTATTTACAGAGTTTTCTATAAGCATGAGCAGGGTCTGGCTTTCATTACAGCCTTTTAAACAAGTTTGCTAAAAGTTTAACTATTCAAAAATCTGGTAACCAGATGTATAAAATAATCATCTTTTGAGTATTTCTGATACAATAAACAGACAAGACATTGTTTGCTATGCCCTACTCAGTTTTCACATCTGACAGAATCTGAAAGTCTTCCTACATATCCTCCATATATACAAACCTATCAATTCATCTATTATCTCCTTATCAGTTATGATCTTTACTTATATTTAATCATCAATTACCTGCAACACTCAACATCTTCTCTGTGTTTATTATCTGGGTACATGATTTAAGTTATTCTTCATATCTGATAGGTATAACCAGCCTCACATATTAGAAGAATAGTATGCTGAGGATAGAAAATATAAAGAATAGCTTATCCACTTTGATGGAGAGAGAATTTTAATCACCACTGATTCCAAAAAAAATACTTTGGTAAGATAAAGTTTATTGTGAGAAAGACGAAGAAAAATAGCCATTATTCAATAGCATTTACTATCAAGTTTCAAATGACTGTCAAAAGTTTCCTTTAAATGCTAATAAATAAGTTAGTTATTCCTTTTTCATACCAAGGGACTGCTCTATGACACACAGTAAATGCTTGGTAAAAGGAAGTTCACATACCTTTAGGATATGCCTGACGGTAAGCAAAGTGGGCAAAGAAGAAATATGACATGAAGCACTTGCTGAAGTTGTCGTCCTCTTGAAGCCTCTTTGTGTCCTGGGCTCTGAGAATTCTATCAACAGAATGAGTGATAACAGAGTCCACCAGTGCCCTGGAGAGCACGCCTCAAGGAACCCTCTGACCTGTGTCCTTAGGGACCACCCAGTCAGACCTAGCTCAGTTGTTAATAATTCAGGTATCTGGATTTACATATCCTGATTGATAAAAACAAAAGAAAGTACTTCTGCATTGTTGTCAAAACTTTGAGGGCTCTCTATATACATCAGATTTTTGAATAACATGTTTGTTCCTTTTTTTCTTCTCTCCTTCCTAACTTTTCCTAATGAAAAGGATTAATTGCTAGACTACAGTCTAAAGGACAGACCTCCTAAATATCTGACCTCTGCATAACATACCTAGGCAAGTGTGCTATAGTCATGACAGTGAGGGGAATGAATACTCATAATCTTAACTATATTTCAGAGCTAACATTAGCATGACTAAGCTGAGTATGGTTGTGTGCACTTATAATCCTAACACTAGGGAGACTGAGGATAAGCCAAAAGGGTGGCCATGAGATGGAAGCCAGTCTAGGATATATAGGGAGACCCCATTTCAACAACAGCAACAAACAGCAGCAACAACAAATTACCAGCATCTCAGATGTTTGCTTGTATTTGCTTAATTTTATTTCTATCAATTATTTTCTTAGCCTCAAGTTTTGTGTTATAGCTTGATTCTGTTTTTCTTCAAAATGGACTTATTTTGTGTCCTTTTGTACTTGATACCCCAATCTTATGCAAAGTTCTACATCAATGTACATGTTGCATAGTTTTATTTCTTTTTATTGTAACTTTTTAAAATTTTTTGGGAACTTCCTACTTGTATCTAACACATTCTAGTTACTCTTACCCCACCTCCCTCCTCTTCCCCTTTGATCATCTTCAATGCCCTCCTCTTCTCTGAAATATCCCTCTCTCACAGCTTTGTCCTCTTATTTTGTTGAATACACTATAGTTACTTATTATTTCAATTCTTGATGACATTAATGACATTAATACATTTTGAAATGATAATTTTAAAGGAACCCTTCTGTTCCTATACCTTTCTCATAATTCTTGTCCTGACTAAAATTTCTTATGAGAATTTTCTTCAGTTAACTCACTGTGAAATTTCTCATTAATCCAGTTTCTGAATGAGCTGGCTCACCTGCTCTAGGTATTCTGTCTGTATACTGTGCTTTACTTTCAGTAACACATGAAAGGCATATGTAAGTCTCTTGAAACCTTATTCAATTCTGTAATCTGTGTAATTTCTAGAAGGATTCCTTTAGTTGGACTGTCAATTCTCTCTGTATCATATTTTTTCTACTACTTTAATGCCTATTAGTTCATATATGGATGGTGAATCTTAGAGTTTTGGGTGATGGTTTTCTATTTTGATAATTTAACATTTAGGAATGTGTTTCAGGATGCAACTAAGTGTGAGCCTTTGAAGCTTGTTTGTAAGCTCTGTGAAGAGAGACAGGATTGGTGTCTTCAGCTCCACTCCCCAGGCAGGCCTTGTGACACAGCCCATGTCAGGAAATCTCATTATGGTGACTGGCAGATAAAGAGATTGTTCCTTGTCCTGTAGGAACCCCTGCTCTTGTTTAGTGACTACTCGCCAGGCTCAGTGGCTTCTTCAAAGTTTTGTGCACAGTTTAGAGGCAGAGACACCTCTGAAAGTTTGAGTTCTGCATGTCTGTGAAGCTTGCTGGTTATGCTGGAAGTTCTAGGCACTTTGGCATCCTAGAATGTCTATTCTGCCTGCCTACTCACAGACACAAGCAAGATGAATGTAGCTTTTGAGTAAGGGGTATCACCTAGAAAACCCAGTCTGGAAGCTAGGGCACACAGATAGGACTGGCCTTACTTCATTTGCTTCTCTCTGAGTCACAGTCCTGGGACAATTAGTTTATCCCTACAGCAACATATAATTTATTTAGTTTATTTTTCAGCTTTTAAAATTACTCAAGATCTCCCTTTCTCCAGCTCTTGAATGCTGTCATTACAGTCTTGTAATAATATACTTTGCTATGGTGGTCTTACTGTAACAATAATTTCTCACACCTATTGATCTGAGGTTACTGGTGGGTTTTTTTGTAAAAAGAATGCTGTTTTGTTTCTTTTCATGTTCACAACAATTTTATGTGTTTAGTACTGCTATTATTATCATTACATGGATATAAGGAAGTTAAAATGCACCAAATCATTAGTTAGAGGCTCCCTGTACAGCTTTTATCCTGTGTCAAAGACTCAAAAACTACAATATGCATACTTATGATTTTCCTCTGTGTGTTGGGGGGGTATAACTTTGGCTCATGTAACTTATAAAGAATGGAATCAAGTTATTTGGAAACACTGAAAACATGACATAGAGCTACAGGATAGATGCAGAAATTGAGCAAACCTGTTCATTGAGCTTAAATGAGAGTGACATTAAGTTTAGAAAGTCAGTAGGATGGAAATGGTATCAGGGTAAAGGAAGGAGTCATATAAACAAGGGGAAAAGGGCTTGTGCACTGATAGAAATAGGGCATTTTGCTAAAGGCTGTCTGGCTTATTGATTAAAAGTGTCACGTCTTATTCAAAATCCAGGATCTTAAAATTGGAGACCATTTTGTTTATTGGCCAAAGAGGAAATCTATCACTCTAAGAATGTCACCTAATTAATAATGTTGTATTTTAGTAAGAGAAAACTGAAACTCTTTTGAGACAACTTAATCTTTCTTATGATGAGGAAGAGCACAGGATGCTTGAATATAGGCACATCTGAAAGTGGTTGTGCTCAAGTTTTCTAACAAACTCATTAGATGATGATTATCAATTATCATTGCCTAAATTTGAATATTGATTTCACATTTTCTGACCTAGCCTGGTCTATATCATCTGTATAAGTGGTTCTCATTTTAGTCTGCAACAACATTGCCCAAGTATTATTCTATGCCAATCAAAGCTGCAATGATAAGGTGCGAACAGACTAGACTTATACCTCTACATCTAAAATGACCCTATACTTCCTGAGTATTGTGACTCTTATATTGGGTTCCAAGAAGACTTAAGATTTGATGGAGGTGCCATAGGCATAAAGAGGAGGAACAGAAAGGGAAGGCCAAGCAGGGCTCTCACCTTTATATCAACTCTGACTGCTTCTTCTTGTCTTTTATCTGTGAAGAAGGATTTGCATTAAATCATCCTCCCTCCCTCCCCTGGTACTGTTCTAATGAACTGACCTGAAAATAAGTGCATTAAGTGGCCATAGAACATAAAGACACTAATTAGTTCACTTGGGGATCAAATCCACGATAACAGACTTATTCATGCTTTTCTCTATCCCCCAAACTATTCAGATAAAAGGAGAGGGAAAAAAATAAACCTATCATATATATGACAATCCTCAAGAACAAACACTTTAAGTTTCAAATATAATCTGGTTGATTCTGTCAGAAGGAAACAATTCTGTCATTAGTTAGGAATAAGTAATAATTGAGTCTGGACCAACAGGAAATCTTATTTCACAGCAAAAGGAATGCAAATAACCATCAAACATAAAAAGATTAGCACTCCCTGTCATCAAAGAAATTTATAAAATCATTTCATTGAGATGCTATTTTTAGACTCTAAATTTGTAACTATTCAAGATTACTATATATGACAATGGGAGTTATCACTTCATAAGTTTCTCAACTAGTTGAAGACTACAGTCACATTATTGTTTAATTTACAAAGACTAGAAGCAAGTTATTCCCAGATACTAAAAACTTGTCATAGGGCTATAAAAGTGAGGAAATGAAACAAACACATTCATCAAGTCTAAGTGAGAGGTGACATCCAATTTAGAAAGTCTGGTAAAGAGCTTGCCATTTCGGAAATGTGGAAGTTCTTCAAAGAACTTCATCCCATCCCATTCTTTACAGTAGTGTCTTTTTAATACTATCACTTTGTTTCAGGAACTCTATTGCCCTATAGATTATTTCACCACCTCATGAAAAATACCCCTATAGTCTGTTTATTGCTTGGTTTCCAACCTCCCAAAGAAAATTTGATCTTTATTGAGTGACCCCTATGCTCAATAAATATTCCCTTGACATTTAGGTTGGCTGTTTCTTTCATACCCAGTACTGCTCCAAGATGTACATTTTTGAAAATGGCCATATAGTTTGATTTCAAAGGAATGGGTTGTGAGTGTGTGTGATACATGAAAAAAGTGCATTCCCAGCCAACATCCAATATCATTGGTAAAGGCACCAATTGTGAAACAACTTATTTGTCCCCATTAGGAAGAATTGATATGAATATTATGTCATACTCATAAATTATAACTATTCCATTAATGGCATTGTCATAGGAGACAGATATATGATAAAATTTTAAGTGAAAATATATTCAAAACTACATGACGAATAGTGTACGTTTTAGAAAATATTTACAGAATAATTATAGAGCAAAAAGCTATTGAAACTAATTGAATACTGAAGCATGGTAACAAATGTTTTCTTTTTTATATATTTTTTCACTTTTAAGCTAGTTTATTTATAAAGTAATTGTGCAACTTAAAGAAATAGAAGAGAAATTGATTTGAAAAATAAGAAAATGGCATCAGACAGAAGAAATTTTTAAAGCATTTCTCACAAAACAATTTTCCTGATTATGCAAGCAGGAGCTGGAAATCATTACATTACCTAGAAAAGAGTCTTTCTTGTGCTTTCAGACTCTTTTTCTCTAAAATGTTACAAGTTTTTCTTTATCACATCTAGCAAAATGAACAATCCGTAACCATAGAATTTGGAAGAAATAACCATTTTTTGCATATAAACACACATTTTCCTAAGAGAAAGGTATTTTTGTCGTTTCCCATAAATCTCAGTGCTCTTCAACAGGACACAAAAATAAGTTGCAGAATGAACATAGTACCAGCTATGTCTCTGCATAATCAATTATTCATGCATAAAGATCCACAAACACAACAGTGGTCTAAATATTTATGTCTATCTCATATATAACTCTAGGGAGATGGTGAACTTATCAGTGTTACTGGAAGAATTCAACTTTTCCCCTTACTTTCAGCAAATGGCAATAATAATAGCAACAATAATAATTTATTAATATAATAAATTGAATAAAAGATTAAATTTCCGAATTTTACAGGTCTCAGAATCCTATTTCTATTCTTATTTTAGGCTTGAGAAAACTGAGAACCAAAGACATCAAGGGGTTCCCCAAATGCTCAATGAAAAAAACAGTGAAGAAATCTATATTTTAATTAAATGTATTTATTTATTTTACAACTTGGCCAGTTTCCTTCCCTCCTCTCCTCCCCGCCCTCCAACTCTCACTCTGTTATGTCCCCAAATCCAATCATCTGAAGAAACCTATATTTTATATTGTAAATTTTAAAATGAAAATCTAAAAGCCACTCTTGTCATGCACTGTAAATACATGGGAAGTCAGAGAGCATCATCTTCATGAATCACCTAATAAAATGGCCAGTGGTACTGGATGCCAATGAGAAAAGTTCTTGCTTCTTCACTTTCATCACTTTTTTCCTTGTAGTTGGAAAGCAAAAGGATATGTCATGATACTCATTCTAGTACACAGTACTGTGTTGAAATTCATCATTTCATAAACAATAAACTGACAAAGTGAGTGGCATGAAAAATCAATTACAAAACCAACAAATAGAGAAAGAGAAAACAAAATCATCACTGCAACAAAGCATAGACAAATACTGAATTATTGAAATATAAATCTCCTACAGATTATTTAAACTGGTATAAGGTACAATGAGAAATGAATGAAAATTTGTTTAAATTTTTCCAAAGGTAAAGTAACTTTTTCAAAGGTTTGTGACAATATAATGAGTGTAAATCAGCATAGATTGTAATAGCATTGTCTAGGACCCCAAGAAATTTCCCATATCATGGATACTGGTCTGCACAAGGAAGCAGGTTTCCAAGAAGTTGGTACCTAGTTCAGGCTATACAGTAGATGGATGAGAGAAGCATCTTGGGGTGGGGAATAGAATAAATGGGGGATAAAACACATTTTGCATATTCAATAGGCTATGCAATCATAGAGTTCTATCTATTTCTATTGACAGGTCGTGTTATGCCCAGATAGCAGAATCCCCCAAAGACCACCAAGGAAACCAATTTCTGTATGTAAAAGCAAAGAGACTGTTAAAGCAAGCTTGAGCTTGAGCTCTCCCTCTGTTCAATGCATCAGTTGAGAGCAGAGAGTGCCCAGGTAGGGTAAGGTTTTTGTTATAGTAGAGGTTGGAAGTGAGGGGATTTTCAGGATTCAAGTCCTGATCAGCTAACATTCATCTAAGGGTGTCTTGGTGAATGGAGATGGGTGTGTTCTTATGCTAAGGGACAGCAGGTGATCCTATCTACAATGATTGGAATGTTAGGAAATTTCTTTGGTATGTTAGGTACTTTCCCCTTGGATGGTCAGTTCCTGGGTGGTGCCCAGGTAGTCCAAGCTTGTGGTCTCTCCTGGAGTCAAATGATGCACCAGGGCAAACTGAAACTCAGGCCTCTATTGAGCTTGTCATGGCTGGACCCCACAATAGCTGGTAAGTGTATTTATAATGGAGAGCAGTATTAGTGGATCCATATTTATCTTTTTATACTTTTTATTACTGCTTAAAAACAATGTGCCTTGATTTGAATTACATTGTTTACTATTATTACTTTAATAACATATTTATATAACAGAGCTCTGTGTTCTTTTAGCCACCAAGAAAATACAGACAAATTGGTATAAAGTATATGAAGAATTGCTAGTCACAGAAATGTTTTACCTACCTCTCCACTCATCATGGAAATTTTGGTAATAAATGTCTCATGTTCATTCATTTTGCACTATTATGAATTAAAAAATTTGGATTTTTGTCAAATTACAGAGCATTTAATCTCAGGCATAAAGTATCTATCATAATCATTGTAAGCTAAAAGTACACACAAAACTGAAATGAAATATAAACTATGTGAAGTATTTTGGCATGAAAATTTACATTTGTTTGGTGAAACTTTACATTGCATACTAATATTTTGTTATATTTAAATGCTATATTTATCTTCTTTTCTATTAGCTTAGTGATATTGTTTAGCATGCTATGAAACAACAGTATAAAACTTCCCTATGAAGACAAATATTGACTTCTACATTTGAGAGTGTATGAACAGAAATCACCCCACCCATATCACTTCTATGATTATTTATTTATTAACTTTTAATTTTACAATATAATTATGTTATTTTCATTTCCCCTTTACCTCCTCCCTCAAAGATTGTAAGAACCAAAGGAACAGAGAGTTTGCTGTGAAATTTTGTCTCCTAAAAATGTCAGCAGCTAAATTCATAAAGTCTCACCATACAGTAGTTTATAAAGAGGGTGGATTAGAAAAGATGCAATGGATAGCTTTAGGTGTCAGTTTAATACAACATGAGAACAGAGTCCTAATGAGAGACTGTCAATATGAAGTTGGCTGTGGGTTCTATGTGGGGAATTGTTTTAATTAACTTAATATATGTGGGAAGACAGCCCACAATGGACAGCATCATTTCCTAGACAGATCACCTGAGCTATATAAGAGTGGAGAAACCAAGCTGAGCATGGTCAAGCAAGCAAACACATGAACATGTATGCATGCATCTCTCTTTGCTCTTGGCTGTGGATGTCATTTGACTAGCTGTTGGAAGGTTCTGACTTGACTTCCACACAGTGGTGTACAATAACCAGGCTTGTAAGCTGAAACAAATTCATCTCTTCCCTAAATTACTTCTTGTCGGTGGATTTTATCAGAAGCACAGAAATGAAACTATTGTAAAAGGTCATTATAAAACTCTCTTTCATTTGTATTTCATTTTAAACTTTTATTAAATTGTTCTTTTTATAAGGTCCCACAATACATATTATGTTCCTATCATCTTCACACCTACCCTCTTTGAAATCACTTCATCTTTTTCACCCCACCCATTCTCTACAAGTTTCTTGAATTCATCCTTCTGTTTAATGAATCACTGAGTTAAACCAGGGCCATCTGAGTGAACATGAGATTGGAACTAAACATTGGAACCTGCTCAGTTGATTATTGGTTTGAAGCCGATATTGTTTGCTGCCCCAGAATCCATCAGTGGTCAATAACACAGTAGTAAGAGTTAGGACCCTTTGAGGTCCACCCAATCTATAACTGATTGTTGATAGGCTCACTCTTGTACAGGCCACTCACAGGCAGTTGCAGCTGGTGTGAGATCATACTTTATTGTTCATTTTATGCCCAGAAGATAGCATTTCATAGTAAAATCCTCTTTTAAATAAATGGCCTGTTATAAACAATTCGGTGACTCTTGAAGATCTGTTCATTAATACTATTCAGGGCATGATTGGATGGCTATTGCCTTTCTGTTAAGAAAACATTTTCCCTGTTTTATGTGTATGTGTGTGGTGTTTATGTTCTATGTAATTTAATACATGTATAGTTTCCAGGTGTGTTCACGTCTGTGGAGTAAAGAAGAGGGAAACAAGAGGTTTCTCAATTGTTCTCTAACTTAATTTATTTCGGTAGAGTCTCTCACTTGAACTTGGACCTCATCAATTTGGCTTGTCTATTTATGCACCCATCTCTAGGAATCCCATCACAGCCCCCAGAACGCTGGAATTACAGTTGGACTACAAATGCCCACCCCATACTTAGGTGGGTTCTGGGGTCCAAGCTAATATCTTCATACTTGTATTGCAGGTATTTTAATGCCTGAAAAACTTCCCCAGACCCAGTGAAATGAAAAATTCTAACTTTAAAACATTTTCACAGGATAAATTTACATACCAAATCTACATACCAAGCAATTAGAAAAGGTAATTTATATGTGATTGGTATGATAATCTTTTAGGCTCCTTGTGTGTTGATTAAAAAATACAATTATGTTCACAATATCATAAATATCTTGTCATGTTGCTTACCATTGATAGCATATGTGCAGTGTTCATTCAATATTTTAAAACTTATCTTGAAGGGAGAATTATTTCTGCCTTATGCATAAATCTGACAGTATCTTATTAGAGTTTTGATGAAACATGCCAAGAAATTATAACAATAGGGCACATATTCCCAATGATAAAAATTGTGCTCAATTTAAATACAAGATGAATATTAATAGCATGCTTTGTTCCTTTTTAAATGCTTTCCCCATTTTACTCCTTTCTGTGGGTCAATGGTCTTTAAGCTGGGTTTTGAACAGTTTGCACAGTCTTATTATCTACAAAATTATGCACAAAATCCATAGGTATCCTGTGAGACTCTCTAGAAACAAGTGCATTAATTCCTATTAATTCTTGCATCTGCTAAAACATTCTTCCTGTTGCTATGCCATGTGCATTCAATTGTGGGAAATGGGGTTGCTTTAAAATACCATATTCTGGTGTCAAAGGCTTTGAAAATCTTCAGGGGACATTTGTTTGCTTTTACTAACAAGTCCAAAATTGTGCCTACTGGGTCTCTCCAGTGGAAACAAAAGATTGCACATTGTCATATGCCTGCTATCTGTCAGGTGGAGAATAACTCACAGCTCAGGAGTGAATAGCAGAAGGAAGAAGGAGAAAATAGGCATTCAAAGGTGAGATCTGCCTTCCCCTCTGGAAGATCATTTTTTTAAGACAGCCAGAAGAAAGTTTTTATTTTAGAGTCCCTTTCTCCCCAGGCTTTACAAAATGTAGATACTCTGTTGTCAAGCTCGAAAATTAGAGCTCTGATTACCTTTAAAAAGTTTAACTTGTCAGAATTTTCTCCTAGCATGTAAAACAGCCCTTTGTAGTACCTCATGCCACATTTTCACTTCTCTGCAACATACCGTGGAGAGCACCTTGTCCAAAAGAGTCAACATCAATGCTTTTCACATCCTGCCAATTGATTCTTAGAACACTTTATTTCCCACTGGGCAAATCTTCACATTTTTTTTGGCGTATGACACATGCAATTTTGTTCAAAAATTGTCAGAACCTGAGAATTACTTAGTTTTGGTATTGGGTCTACAAATGAATTGTAAACTAATTGATACAGGTGTAGGATATATATATATATATATATATATATATATATAATATATATATATATATTGTGTTGAAGAAATAAAGTTTGTGAAAAGTTTGATAAAAGAATTATAGGGCTGGGAAAATAGCTCAGTGGACAAAAGTCCATCCTGAGCAAGCCTGATGACCTGAGTTTTATTTGAGAACTTAAACTCAAAGTTAGACATAGTGGTGTGCATCTGTGATAACAGTATTCATATGGGGAAATGGGATGTGGAGACAGTAGCATCATGGTGAGATGGAAGATGGAAATGGTAGAATCAGAAAGAAATGCAGAGCTCCCTAACCTAGAATGCACTGTGCAGTAGAAGAAACAAGAAAGAGACCATGGTGAAGAAGAAAACTGACTCCAAAATGTTTTTCTCTGACTTGTATATGTGAGCTGTGACTCTTGCACAGTTGTGATATGTAAGTAAAGAATTTTCAAAGAAGCATTTTAAAATTAGTAATTGGTGATGAATCAAAAATTGTGAATACTATGAACTGCTTTATTCAGGAATGGTGACTCATGCCTTTACTTACAAGCAATTGGGAGGATGAAACAGGGATATTGTGAGAGTGAGGTTGACTTGGCTAAATAGTGAAGCCCTGTCTTACAGAAAATGCAAGAAATGCTCTTTGAATAGCAGAAAGAGATGCAGTAGATTTTGTTTTCTTTTGTTTTGTGGCAGGGTTTCTCTGGGTAAGAGTCCTAGATGTCCTGAAACTAGCTCTGTAGACGAGGCTGGTATGAAACTCACAGAGATCTGCCTGCCTTTGCCTCCCAAGTGTTGGGATTAAAAAGTGCCACCACTGCCCAGCAATGGAATAGATTTTAAAATCAGTGGTTTCCTGCATCTCCATCATGCCAAGTCTCTTCTTCTTGTATTACACAATATCCCATGACTTTCATTGTCTACCCTCACATTTTCATTAAAATCTGATTTTGAAAATTAAATATCATGCATCACAAAGTTCCTGAACACTGAAATATCAAGGGAGATATTCAATACCTGACTACTGTGTGCCCTTGGTATGTAGCTAATTGTTTAACAAATTGATTGTCTGGAAAAATTTATAATAATTTATTGGTTCATTTGTCCTACCATGACCAGTTCCAAATCAGCAATGTGGTATCATTGAGGAGATTATAGAATAAATATAAACAGTTTCCAACACCCTGTGTGGAGTTGGCTTCACCTCATCACTGCTTTGGAGTGACGTTTAACTCCTCTTACCCTTTTACAGGAATGGTGGAGCCTGTGCTAGGAAGGCTATTTGCTACATGTGGCAGAGTTAGAGATATGGGACTCCCCTGGCCCTTTTACAGCCTGAATGACTCTATCATCAACAATAAAGGCCAGACATGGAGAAAAAGATTTGGTGTTTTTTCTATTAGATTTTGATTTTACTTTGGTAAGACTGTTTCTTACTATCATTTTGAAATAGTAACATTAACTTTGTGCTAGGAAAACACATTGCAATTTAATACTTTCATTTCCAATTGACATTTTTTTTTCTGAAGACACCTCTCTTACATTTCTGTAGACTTGCAAGGCTAATTCCTATTATCAATGTTAAACATAAATCTTCTTTTACAGACTTTGCAGAGGATTCTAACCTTTTTTGATTGACAGGTGATCTTTCATCGAAAGTTTAAATGCCTTCCTCTACTGGTTATCAGAGGATAGTTTGGGTGGAGAGTTGTTTTGTATTGTTTGTTTGTTTAAGACTTTACTGGACTTTTTTATTGACAACTTTGCCTTTCTTCTTACTTGTAAGGGCTACAAATATGTTCACACCATCGTGAACATGTTTGATTTCTGATCTTAGAAACTAAGTCAAATTGGGGCTCATATATGGATAGGAGAATGGAATGGGCTTCATTAGGTGGAATGTAATGTGTAGTTGTATCTTCACTGGAAGTTACTATTTAAGTAAATCTTTCCTGGTTTATGTGTTCATTATCTTTTCACCTAGAATTCAGTATCAGGGATCTGCTTCCCATGCCTGGCATCTCTGTCATCTACAGACACTTGTTTAGAAGCCACCAATCTTCTTGATACTTACCAAATTAATGCTTACCATAATAACAATGTTTCTAAATTTCCAGATGAGTGTTTCTGTCAATTTTAATGTTTCTTTCATTTCCTTCATCACTTTGCCAGAATCTCAGGAGTATGTTCAATGTATTTTATTGGCTTCTTATGCTTTGATAAACAACATTCCTTAGAAGTATTCATGGAATAGCACATATTTGTGAATTGAAAGGATTGATTAATTATTTATGTGATTATTAACCTTGCAAAAAAAAACCAGACTGTACTTATCTTAGAATGTTAGCTACCAACCACATGTACACACATCGTCAGGCTAAGTGGAGTATATTTGGGGACCTGTGGCAAGCAGCTTCAAAAGCGGTCTCCAATGATTCCTGCTCCCTGTTATTTACTCCCTTGTATGAGTCCTTCTGCTATTCTGACAGAGTCTATCTGTAGTATAAATAGGATACTGCAGGACTGTTGGTAGGTCATTTCTGAAGATAGGATATAAAACTCATTCCATCTTGGTCATGTATCCTTTGCATTTCTTGGATGTCTCACTTTGGTGGAAGCCAGGCCTAAGAAGAGAAGTCCTATGGGAAATCTCAGTGGCAATGAGTCTGCTCAGGGCTACTAATGAGGATTGAAGATATCTGCCAACAGCAACATATGTGAGATGTTTTAAAGTCAGCTCTTCCATCTTTATTCAAGTCTTCCAATGACAAATTCCCAGTTGGCAGCCTAATTTAATCTCATAAGATACCCTACATCAGGAACACTCTTCCCTCTTCAGTTGGATTTCTAATCTCAGACAAGCATGAGAGAGCAAATGCTTGCTGCATTATACTATGAAGATTGGGCAGAGTTTGTTAATTTAGTGATAAATAACTAATGTAGGACCCATTCTTTAATGAATCAGAAGTAGAGCCCAGAGGTCAGCATTTCCCCCTACACAGGAGTTTTCATTATTATCAAGCACCCAAAAGATGGTGTTAAATTTGTGTGTTAGTATTGGAGAGCCATGCTGTTACCAGTGCTTCTTGAGAGCCAAGTATCTGTAAACCTACATTAATTAACTCACAGCTCAATAAAAAAATAATAGGACCTTTAACATGCAAAGAGCAGAGGTTTTTCTTTAAATGTTTCTTTTTAAATTTTGTTCATTGTAATGGTTCTGTGCTTTGAGAGAGAAACAGTATTGATGGCCAGATTCAGACATTTATGTCTAATTGTAACCTTGAAGATGACTCTTGGAGGAATGAAAACCACTATTCCTGATCTTTAAGATTAACCACCAAAAGCAAAGAACACTGACTTTACGATAATTTCTTGGGTGAATTAAGAACTGATCTGAATTCTTTCCCTTCAGTCCATTTTCCTTTACCAAGAATAGGGTCCAACTTTCTAACATCAAAGGAAATATTTTCTTTTTTTTTTCAAAGCTAGAAAGCCATTAATATCCATCTCTGTAAAGCAACCCAAATGAATATTTCAAAAGTGACTTGTATAATTAGCAGAATTTCACAACAGTGTCAGCATTCATGTTAGGACTGTCTGTAGCAGCATCAGGGAAGCCCGGGGTGGGAGCCTTAGGCATCAGTGGCCTGGAAGAGTCGCCTTCGTTTCTGTGTTGAGCCTGTTTTATTTCTGAATTGAACATGCCTTTTTTCTTTATGAAACAGGAATTAATTAGCAACAATAAAAAGCCACTTTGTAAATTTTGAATATTTGGGGAGTGAATATTGTCACCATCACCTTGGGCTTTTGGCCCCAATACAGATGTCAAAAGTACTACTTTATTACTCTTATTTTACTGAGAATGAAAGATGTTATCAGATTCCACAGTTTTGTGGATTGCACTAGAAAAACAAACCTTCTCAAAGAGAAGGTGGATGGTCACAGAAACAAGTTCTAACAATCCTTCCTCAGAGGAATGGTGTGTATAAGGAGACTCAACCTGCAACCAGAGAATGAGCAGTAGGGGGAGCAGGTAGGCATCCATGATAGAAATTCATGACTTCTGGTACCTGTGACTTCAGTAAGCAGCAATCATGTGGAAGCCTGTAGCTATTAGCATGGTTAGAGATGTGAAGAAAGTAGCATGTAGAGGGAGGAAAAGGAGATGACACCTTCTGGCACTTTCTATCCGTTGTCATGTGAGACTATATCCTTGGAGTAAAATATGCTGCCTCACATGTATTCCCTGAAAACTGCCTTTTAGACTACATCTGGTTTAGAATCATTTAGGAAAAGATTCTGTAGAAAAACTGCAATGCAACCCAAATTATAATTTAGTAAAATTGTAAACATGATAATACTATATTTATTTTAAACTGAAAATGGGTGTGAGAGCATTGTCTTCCATGTCAGGAGACTAGATTACAGTATTATTTCTTTCTTAACGAACTTAATGTTTTATTTCCTTACTTTACTTCTCTGATACTCATTTTTCATATATTTATAATAATTGGTGGTGGCTACATGCATAGTGAATCAGAGAATTTTAAAATGGTTTTTATCTAGGGCATACTATTATTTCTAATTAGTCAATCTTTGTCTTGTCTTCTAGCTCTTATGTTCACAAAAACACTATCTTTGGAATGAAGTTGTTTCTGAAGTACTTGCCTTCCACACAATGAGTCATTTTAACCCTTGTAAAAATCACCTGCATTCAATGACAGACTTTAGAAACACAGTTGCATTTTATACAGAATTTTCATGTGTTAGGGTGTGGGTGCAGAATCCAGAATTATGTGATCTTATCCTACTGATCATGGTAGTCCAAGTATCATTACTCAATAACTAGGTCAACCTTGGTTCAGGCTATAACACATCTTTCAAGTGTATTTCCATTTAATTAATGCTCTAGGTCACAGGTTCCCTATTCACTCTTAAATGTATCCTGCAGTTTCCATTGGATTCTGAGATGATTGGATACATCACTTGCCAAATGCATGACAATTTTCTAGCAACAATGAAAATAGGCATTACAAGAAAACCATCTCTTAAATCTATCATTTCTTTTTCTCCCATCCAGAATGCTCATTTGATCAGTAACTCTCCTTGTTTTTACCTTCAAAATCTGTACTTAATGCTAGGCCTTCATATCAACTCAAGACAGTATGTGACACAGTGAAGTAGGGAAAATAAATACCATAATAAATATTTGTAATTTGCCAAGTCTGAGGAAACTTCACAGAGACTATATAGCATTTCATCTTTAGTAAAGTCCTATGATGTAGGCTAAATTGCTGATCTCTTTTGCAAGAACCTGAAGTGAAGCAATTCATCCAAAACACATTAGAAAGTAGTGTAGCAACAATGGAGACTACTTGACTTGAGGCTAAAGCTCTGTCTCTGTTCTACATTTTTTGTCATCTGTTAGATGCACATAATTGTGATCATCATGGTGATGGTTAGTTTCAGCTGTTAACTTGACACAATCCAGAATAACCCGAGTAGGACTGTCCAGGTCATGTTGGCTTGTAGGCATGTCTGTCAGTGGCTGTCTTAGGTGTCTTGATTTATTTGACAATACCCTGCCTGCAAGTCAATGACATCATTCTCTAGCTTGGGGTCCAGGACCGTATAAAGTAGAAAAAACTACTTGAGATATATATATATATATATATTATATATATATATATATATATATATTATATATTCACTTTCCTCTGCTCTTGGCTGTGGATGTGATGTGCCTAGATTCTTCATGCTCCTGCTAGCTTGACTTTCTCACAATAATAGATTGTAAACTGGAACTGCAGACTAAAAGAACACATATCTCTGCTCAGTTTATCACTATCAGAGTATTTTATTGGAGCAATAGGAATGAAACCCAGGACACCATCTTTGCTCTTCTTTGATTTAGATATTTGGTGAAAGCCAAATGTTCTTTTCTGACACTGGGTAGCAGAACAGATGAATGTAGACTTTAGCATGGAAAAATATTTGTTTAAAGCACATAAAGTACTCCCAGATACAAATTTCAAAAGCTTTCTTGCTTGGGTTTCTAGTTTCTACTTTCTTGTCATTTAGATAAAAAGAAAATCAAACTTTTGATCAAACCATTGACAAATAAAGGACCTCAGAAGAATAAGGAGTCATCCCTAGTTACAGAATAAATTGCTTCTATTTGTTAATATGACAGGAGAGGCTTGAGTGAAAATTTACGTCTGAGTCATCAATGCAGTGCAACATATAAAATGTAAACACTTTATGATACTTTAATTTGTATATAAATGCCAAAAAATGAGCATTTGAAAATACCTCCTTATAGACAAAGCTTTTTGGGTACTGGGAATTTGCTAGATTGGGTATTTCATAAATGTTTTTATTATAGCACTACACTATGACTCACATTGAGTTCACATTAATCTTATATGCATATTCTTTTAAAGAAACAGTTTCCTATTGTAGTCCAGGATGGATTAAAATTCACCATTTCCCCAGCCTCATAGTTTCCCTCCTACCTTAGCACAAATGGTAGGGTGAAAAGTGTGAACCCTCATGGCCAACGGTCTTTTCTCTCATCCCTATGTACTTTTGTTACTTTTATTGCTGAAAGAATGATAAGAAAATTCATCTTTTTTGTGAAATGACATGCATTTCCATTATATTAAAAAACCTATAAAATGAAAATTTGAAAATAATATCAATGACTCTAAAGCAAAAATCCACATGCTTCATTAAGTGTTTTTCTAAAGCAAAATCACTTTTTACAGTCATTACTATTATGCTCATTTTAAGAATGTTCTTCATGAAGAATTTTAAAAGGAGAAAACAATGGAAATGGGTAGAATATAAAAATTCTTTCCAAAGGCACTAAAATTTGGAAGTATTATGAATTCCTGTCATCCTTAGGAATGTGCACTTAATTTATAGTTTGCTTTGGAGGATACCTTTTCTAATTTAACAGCTTTTAATTCAATAAGAAGCAAACAGCAGGCTGTATTGAGATTTCTTTTGATGTCTCCTGTCTACTGTAGCTTCTCCTGCTTCCAGCTTCACCACAAAGAATTGCTAAGGATACAAAAGAATCTGAAGTATCTCCTCCCAGCCCTTTGCTAAGAGTCAACGGTAGGACAAAGAATGTTATTTTGAGTAATTCAGAGCAAGCAAAATCATGTGACCTCCAAGTGATAAAGAAAAGACTCAGCTATATTCTAAGCTGTTTCCCACTGTGTTAGAGCAGAGAGAATTTTATATGAACTGCAGCAAGAAACAGAATGAGGTGTGATACACGAAGGTTGCAAAGGAACCATGTGAATTAAGCTACAAGACCAGGAAGCCATTGAAAGAATCATAGCAAACTTGACATGACTACTGAACATGTATCTTTTATTTCTCTCTTGCTGTCATCGTCATCATTGATTATTGTAATTTCTCAGTTTCAAATTAATGTCAGAATGAGAATGCATTAATGTGTACCCAAGCCACTGTCACTCAACACTTTAGGCTTACCAGTGACCTGTCAATGCACTCCAGTCCTTCCTTGTTAAGTCTTTTCTAATTGACTCCAGTGAGGCAAACCCAATTTCCTCTTCCAGTCCTTATACACATATGTAAAGCCTGATTTTTTAAATATTTTATTTTAAAACCACTTAACTGGAATGATGTTATACCATTGTTTCCTGATCATATTAATATGGTATCCAGAGAAGGAAAACAAGTACATTATTTGACTCCATCAGCCAGGCTATCTGAAGCCACCATCTGTTTTGTCTGCAGGGTTGATTTATGTCTAAGATGTAAGTGTCAATAACTTGGTTTTGATGGGTGCAATACTGCCAGGAAAATGGATATAGTTGAACATTAGGCTATAAAGAAGGGTATGGAGCATAATTCAGATGGGCTTCATGACACTTTCCCACATATGACACACATTCACTTCATTTCCAATTTCACTGGAACAAGCAGGAAGAATAGTTTCCAATCTGTCCCACCTCATAAAAATAGACCTGTGTTTAATTCTCTAGGACCTAAAATTATCCTTTGGATATTGTCAACCAATCATGCAAGGAAAACGTTTCTAGGCAAAGTAATAGGAATCGTCTAGGAATTGAGATGGCTAAAATATTACTGTTACCTTGCTTTTAATGATCACACAAAAAATACTACAGAAAAGCAAATGTGATTAACATTGTGAGGTAGCTTGTTATACCCCCTTGAATTGTGCCATGTTATCAGGGGTGTACTGCAGTTTTCAAGTATAATTCTTTTCAACAGAAGAACACCTAGCTTTATTCATTATTCTTTTTTTTTTTTTTTTTTTTTTTGTCATCTGAGGAGGGCCCTCAGTCTGTACTGGAGACCACAGTTTATTCAAGCATCATCTTACATAGCTTTCCAAAAGGGGGGTACTGGTAGAAGACATCTATTATCATGCATAGAGCTGATATCAAATATTTCCTTTAATCCTAGAGAGAGTCCCAGAAAGCACCTACACAAGACCTCAGACATTCCACATCTCGCTAGTCCCTCACCAGTCCCTAGGCACATCCCATGAACCCCCATGATGAGTGTGGGTCCACCCAGGAGCCTAGGTCTATTGTTACACAAACTAGAAGCCATTCTCTACTGTAGCCAAGCCATCTGGTGGTAACCAGCCAATATATAAAAGACAATGGGAGATTAGAGCTCCTAGACTTGAGCTGAGGCCTATATCCCTGTCCCCAAAATATCATAAACAATATTTGTGCCCTGACACATAAATGAATGTTTGTATATAGACATTTACACTGAATGCATACATCTTAAAGAAAAAAATATAAAGAAGAGATCACATGTCCTAGTTTGGCAACAATAGGCATACCACAAGAATATGAAAAATGAATATGGGACCAAAACTCATTGAAAGTATTATTTATAATTTATTAAAGCTTGCCTGAGGGTATAAAAAGCAAAGCCAGCCACAAGCTATAGAGGTCAGGCAGTGGTGATACATACCTTTAATCACAGCAGCCATACCAGTTAGCTATAAAAGATGAGTATTGGTAGCACACACTTTTAAAGCCAGGACTCAGAATTAAGACATAGATGGATCTTTGCTAGTTCAAGGACGCTCTGACTACATGAAATTGATCCAATCCTAAAAGAAACAGCTTACACAAAGGTGATCTCAGAACCTTGGATTACACAGCTTTAATCAAGGGTGGTGGAGACAGAAGTGATATGGCTGGACAGAGAAAGGAAAATAAGGAGAAGGAAACAGGAACTGAGAGCTTTCACCTCTCCTCAATCCTGGAGACAGGATTGCCATTTCATCCAGGTAGAGGTAATATCTACTGGTTTGACTGCTTTGCTCCTCTGATCTTTAGCTTGAAGCTTGAAGCTTGAAGCTTGAATTCCAATACATCTCTCTGAGCTTTTATTATTCATGTTGCACAAAGAGTATGAGTTAAAGTAAGAAGAGTCAGGGTATGAAAGAAATGAAGAAATAAGTGACAGAACAGGAAGAACCATGAGGAAGTAGAAAGGTAAGGCAGAACAAACCAGGAAATCAATCATCTTCAAGCATAACCGTGAGTCCACAGGACCAAGGGACCTGAAGCTATAAGCACAAGGTAGGCCATTTAGACCTGTTGGCAATGCAGTGGCTATCCAAGCTTCTCTCAATCTTTTACAAGAGCTGCACAAGAATTTGGAGTAGCTGTGACTCCTCCACTGTAGGCTACCATTGGAAAAGGAATCTATGATGTAATATGGTATGTTTCAAAGGACTACAACCATGCGTCATCTGGAAAAATAGCCTACTATTTGAAACTGAGCTACTCTGTGAAACTGGTAACAGGGCAATTACAAGTTGGCTTCGCTAAAGGAACACTGACACAGTATCTGAAAGAGAGATGGCCACTTGGAGATAGGTAGGGTCAATGGTAGACACATGAGGTAGTAAGGCAGTGAGCTCCCTGGCATTTGGATGATGGTGACTAGAAGTCTTCTGGGATAAGCAGGAAGCTACTGGTCATGTGACTACTGCATAGAGAAATTGAAGCCTCTATTATAAAGTCCCACAATCATTTTCCTTAATACCAAAACCATGAATGCTTACTCAATTGTTTTATTATTTATTGATTGTCTAACTAGCAGGTGGCTTAGGTGGATTTGAGGAAGTCCCACAAACCCAGATTAAATAAATAACAGGTATTTATTTTGGGAGCACTCACACAATGATGATAAATAACCCCTATAATCTTCCTGCTCCTGGAGATGCAGCCTCTGCCCTTCAGGATGCTTTGACCACAACCCAAGAGAGTATGAGCCAGCCCTCATCATTCTTTTTTTTTTTTTTTTTTTTTTCTCTTTTTTTTATTTATTTATTTTTTTTATTTTTAATAATATATTTTTTTATTTTATTTTATTTTATTTTATTTTATTAGTTCTAGTTAGGGAACAAGCTTATTTCAAGTCCCTTCTCCCTCTCCCTCCCCTCACCCCCAAACTTTCTCCCCCACCCCCAGCCCACCCCCCAACCCCATCCACCCACCACTCCCCAGGCAGGGTAGGGCCCTCAACTGGGGCTCTGCAAAGTCCACCAAGTCTTCCTATGCTGATCCTGGGCCCTTCCCCATGTGTCCAGGGCCAGAGTGTAACCCTTCATATGGGATGGGCTCTCAAAGTCCCTTTTTGCACCAGGGAAAAATACTAATCCACTACCAGAGGCTCCCTGGAGTGCAGAGGCCTCCTTATTGACATCTATGTTCTGGGGTCTGGATCAGTCTTGTACAGGCCTCCTGGACAGCATCTGGGGTCGATGTGCTCTCCCTTGTTCAGGCCAACAGTTCCTGTGGGTTTCTCCATCCTAGTACAGACCCCTTCGTTCTTCATTCCTCCCTCTCTTCAACTAAATTCCCGATTTCGGCTCATTGTATATCTGTGGATGTCTGTCTCTGTTTCCATCAGCCACTGGGTGAGGGCTCTAGGATGGCATAAAGAGAAGTCATCAATCTCATTTTAGGGGGAGGGTTTTTAGGTTATCCTCTCCACCATTGCCTGGATTGTCAGATCGTGTCATCCTTGTAGGTCTCTGGAGATCTCCCTGGTTCCTGATCCCTTCTCGGGCCTACAGTGGCTCCCTCTGATATCGTTTCTCTCATCTTGCTCTCTTTCCTCTATTCTTCCCCCAACTCAATGTTTCTGCCCCTCCATTTCCTCTCCTCTTCTCCTCTTCTCTTGCTCTTATTGTAGCAGCTCCTTCCCCCCCCCACCCTCATGCCCCCAATTAGTTCGGGAGTTCATGCCATTTCCATTCCTGGGGACCATTTAACCCTTAGAGTCCTTCATGTTTCCTAGTTTCTTTGGTGAAGAGCATTATATACTGGTAGTCTTTTGTTCTATGTCTAAAATTCATATATCAGTGAGTACATACCTTGCTTGTCTTTTTGTGACTGGGTTACCTCACTCAGGATGGTTTCCTCTAGTTCCATCCATTTGCCTGCGAATTTCAAGATTCCATTGCTTTTTTCTGCTGAGTAGTACTCCATTGTATAAATGTACCACATTTTCTCAATCCATTCTTCAATAGAGGGGCATCTAGGTTGTTTCCAGGTTCTGGCTATTACAAACAATGCTGCTATGAACATGGTTGAACATATGTCCTTGTTGTAAGTACATGCCCTATTTGGGTATATACCCAAGAGAGGAATGGCTGGATCTTGAGGTACACTGATTCCCATTTTTCTGAGCAACCGCCATACTGATTTCCAGAGTGGTCTTACAAGATCGCACTCCCACCAGCAATGGAGGAGTGTTCCTTTTTCTCCACATCCTCTCCAGCATAGATTGTCATTGGTGTTTTTTATTTTAGCCATTCTGACAGGCGTGAGATGGTATCTCAGAGTTGTTTTGAGTTGCATTTCTCTGATGGCCAATGATTTTGAGCACTTTTTTAAGTGTCTTTCAGCCATTTCAGATTCCTCTGTTGAGAATTCCCTATTTAGTTCTGCACCCCACTTTTTAATTTCGTTGTTTGGTGTTTTGGTGGCTAGCTTCTTGAGCTCCTTATATATTTTGGAAATCAGTCCTCTGTCAGATGTGGGATCGGTGAAGATCTTTTCCCATTCTGTGGGTGGTCGTTTTATCCTACTGACTGTTTCCTTTGCCTTGCAGAAGCTTCTCAGTTTCAGGAGGTCCCATTTATTAATTGCAGACCTCAATGTCTGTGCTTCTGGCGTAATGTTCAGGAAGTGGTCTCCTGTGCCAATTTGTTCAAGGGTTGTTCCCACTTTCTCTTCTAGAAGATTCAGTGTGGTTGGATTTATGCTGAGATCTTTGATCCATTTGCACTTAAGTTTTGTGCATGGTGACAGGTATGGATCTATCTGTAATTTTCTGCATGTCCGAATCCAATTGTACCAGCACCATTTGTTGAAGATGCTGTCTTTTTTCCATTGTATAGATTTAGCACCTTTGTCAAAAATAAGGTATCCATAGGTGCGTGGGTCGATATCAGGGTTTTCAATTCGATTCCATTGGTCTATCAGTCTATTTTTGTGCCAATACCAAGCTGTTTTCAGAACTATGGCTCTATAGTAGAGCTTGAAGTCGGGGATGGTGATGCCTCCAGAAGATCCTTTATTGTAAAGAGTTGTTTTGGCTATCCTGGGCTTTTTATTTTTCCATATAAAGTTGAGTATTGTTCTTTCAATGTCTGTGAAAAACTGTGTTGGGATTTTGATGGGGATTGCATTGAATCTGTAGATTGCTTTTGGCAGGATTGCCATTTTTACTATGTTAATTCTACCTATCCAAGAGCATGGGAGATCTTTCCATTTTCTGGTATCTTCTTTAATTTCTTTCTTTAAGGTCTCAAAGTTCTTATTGTACAGGTCTTTCACTTTTTTGGTTAGTGTTACCCCCAGGTATTTTATGTTGCTTGTGGATATTGTGAAAGGTGATGTTTCCCTGATTTCTTTCTCATTGGATTTATCATCTGTGTATAGTAGGGCTACTGATTTTTTTGAGTTAATTTTGTATCCTGCTACCTTGCTGAAGGTGTTTATCAGCCGTAGGAGTTCCCTGGTAGAGTTTTTCGGGTCACTAATGTAGACTATCATGTCGTCTGCAAATAGTGAAAGTTTTACTTCATCCTTTCCAATTTGTATCCCTTTGATCCCCTTTTCTTGTCTTATTGCTATAGCCAGAACTTCAAGTACAATATTGAAGAGATATGGAGAGAGTGGACAGCCTTGTCTTGTTCCTGATTTTAGAGGAAACGCTTTGAGTTTCTCTCCATTTACTTTGATGTTGGCTATTGGTTTGGTATATATTGCCTTGATCATGTTTAGATATGTTCCTGTTATTCCTGTTCTCTCCAAGATCTTTATCATGAAGGGATGTTGGATTTTGTCAAAGGCTTTTTCAGCATCTAGTGAGATGATCATGTGGTTTTTCTTTTTCAGTTTGTTTATATAGTGGATTACATTGATGGATTTTCGTATGTTGAACCATCCTTGCATCCCTGGGATAAAGCCTACTTGATCATGGTGGATGATTTTTCTGATATGTTCTTGTATTCGGTTGGCCAATATTTTATTGAGTATTTTAGCATCGATGTTCATGAGGGATATCGGTCTGTAGTTCTCTTTCTTAGTCATATCTTTGTGAGGCTTGGGTATCAAAGTGATTGTAGCCTCATAGAAAGAGTTTGGCAATATCCCATCTGCTTCTATTGTGTGGAACAGTTTGAGGAGTACTGGAATTAGCTCTTGTTTGAATTTCTGGTAGAATTCTGCAGTGAAGCCATCTGGCCCTGGGCTTTTTTTGGTTGGGAGGCTTTTGATTACTGCTTCTATCTCATTAGGGGTTATAGTTCGATTTAAACTGTCTATCTGATCTTGATTTAATTTTGGTAAGTGATATTTATCCAGAAAGTTGTCCATTTCCTTTAGATTTTCCAATTTTGTGGAATACAGGTTTTCAAAGTATGACCTAAAGATTCTCTGGATTTCCTCAGTGTCCGTTGTTATATCTCCCTTTTCATTTCTGATTTTGTTAATTAGCATGCTCTCTCTCTGCCTTTTGGTTAGTTTGGCTAGAGGTTTGTCTATCTTGTTGATCTTCTCAAAGAACCAACTCTTTGTTTCATTGATTCTTTGTACTGTTTTCCTAGTTTCTACTTTGTTGATTTCGGCTCTCAGGTTGATTATTTCCTGGCGTCTACTCCTCCTTGGTGAGTTTGCTTCCTCTTGCTCTAAAGCTTTCAGTTGTTCTGTCAATTCTCTAATGTGACTTTCCTCCAGTTTCTTCATGTGAGCACTTAGTGCTATGAACTTCCCTCTTAGCACTGCTTTCAGGGTGTCCCATAAGTTCGGGTATGTTGTGTCTACATTCTCATTAAATTCTAGGAAGTCTTTGATTTCTTTTTTTATTTCTTCCTCAACCAAGGAATGGTGCAATTGGGAGTTATTCATTTTCCACGTAAATGTAGGTTTTCTGCAATTCGTATTGCTGTTGAATTCTAGCTTTAATGCATGGTGGTCTGATAAGATACAGGGGGTTATTTCAATACTTTTGTACCTGTGGAGGTTTGCTTTGCTGCCAACTATGTGGTCAATTTTTGAGAAGGTTCCATGTGGCGCTGAGAAGAAGGTATATTCTTTTGTGTTTGGATGGAATGTTCTATAGATATCTGTTAAACCCAGTTGTGTCATAACTTCTTTCAGATCCTTTGTTTCTTTGTTAAGTTTCTGTCTAGTAGTTCTGTCCAGTGGTATAAGGGGGGTGTTGAAGTCTCCTACTATAAGTGTGTGTGGTTTTATGTGTGGTTTGAGCTTTAGTAATGTTTCTTTTACAAAAGTGGATGCTTTTGTATTAGGGGCATAGATGTTCAGGATTGAGACTTCGTCTTGATGGACTTTTCCTGTGATGAGTATGAAATGCCCTTCTTTATCTCTTTTGATTGCTTTCAGTTTAAAGTCTAATTTGTTAGATATTAGTATTGCTACCCCAGCTTGTTTCTTGAGCCCATTTGATTGGAAAATCTTTTCCCATCCTTTTACTCTGAGGTATCGCCTGTCTTTGAATTTGAGGTGTGTTTCTTGTAAACAGCAGAAGGATGGATTCTGTCTTCGTATCCATTCTGTTAGCCTGTATCTTTTTATGGGTAAGTTAAGACCATTGACATTCAGGGATATTAACGTCCATTGTTCATTGGTTCTTCTTAGTTTTGGATTTATTGTTGGTGGTATCATTGCGTGTGGATTTTGCCCTTCTGTTTCTTTTTGTGTTTGGTGAAATTCGATTAACTACTGACAGTGTTTTTGTGAGTGTAGTTATGTTCGTTGGGTTGGAGTTTTCCTTCCAGAGCCTTCTGTAGTGCTGGATTTGTTGATATGTATTGTTTAAATCTGTTTTTGTCGTGGAATATCTTGTTTTCTCCATCTATAGTGATTGAAAGTTTTGCTGGGTACAGTAGTCTGGGTTGACATCCATGCTCCCTTAGTGCTTGTAGGGTATCTATCCAAGACCTTCTGGCTTTCAGAGTTTCCATTGAGAAGTCGGGTGTGATTCTGATTGGTTTGCCTTTATATGTTACTTGGCCTTTTTCCTTTGCTGCTCTTAATATTTTCTCTTTATTCTGTAGATTTGGTGTTTTGATTATTATGTGTCGGGGCGACTTCTTTTTGTGGTCCAGTCTGTTTGGTGTCCTGTAAGCTTCTTGTACTTTCATAGGCATATCCTTCTGTAGGTTGGGGAAGTTTTCTTCTATGATTTTGTTGAATATGTTTTCTGTACCTTTGAGCAGTATTTCTTCACCTTCTTCTACACCTATTATTCTTAGGTTTGGCCTTTTTACGGTGTCCCATATTTCCTGGATATTTTGTGTTAGGGTTTTGTTGGACTTGAGGTTCTCTTTGGTGGATGAATGTATATCCTCTAGCGAGTCTTCAGTGGCTGAGATTCTCTCTTCCATCTCTTGAATCCTGTTGGATACACTTACATCTTTAGTTCCTGATCGTTTATCCAACCTTTCCATTTCCAACATGGTCTCATTCTGTGTTTTCTTTATTGTGTGTATTTCAGCTTTCATGTTTTGAACTATTTCAAGAGCTTCCTTCACTTGCTTGGATGTTTTTTCTTGGCTTTCTTTGGATTCTTTAAGAGATTTATTTATTTCTTGAATTTTTTGGTTTGTCTTTTCCTCCAATTCATTTAATTTTTTGTTTGTTTTCTCTTCTATTTCTTTAAGGGATTTTCTTGTTTCCTCTTTAAAGGTCTCTATCAACTTGCTGAGATAATTTTTGAGGTCCATCTCATCTTCATGCTCTGTGTTGGGCTTTTCAGCTCTTGCCGGAGTGGAGTCCCTAGGTTCTGGTGGTGTCATGTTGGTCTTTGTGTTGTTGAGTGAAATCTTATTCTGTCTTCTCCCCATATCCTTTTAGTGGGTGCGGGTGGGTTCTCTCTATCTCCTCTTGTGGCCCAGTGGTGTGTGGGGGCTAGGAATTCGATGTCCACAACTCTAGATGATCTCGACGTTCCTGGTGGTCTCCTCGCTAGTTCCTAGTTTCTTGGTCGTTCGGCAGAATGGAAGAGTGGGGTGCTACCAGATTTGGGGCACAGGGAGCTCCTCCCTGCCTGGGCTTGTCTGGCCCAAGCCGGCAGGCTCAGGAGGGGGTGGTGGGATGGGGGTGGTGGGGTGTTCTGGCCTGGAGTCGGGAGCGGGCAGGAGCTCACTCACCTAGTTCCAGGTCAGTCTGCGGCGGCGGAATGTAAGAATGGGGTGCTAGCAGATTGGTGGGGCAGGGGGCTCCTCCCTCTCTGGGCGTGTCTGGCCCAAGCCGGCAGGCTCAGGAGGGGGTGGTGGGATGGGGGTGGTGGGGTGTTCTGGTCTGGGGTCGGGAGCGGGCAGGAGCTCACTCACCTAGTTCCAGGTCAGTCTTCGGCGGAATGTAAGAATGGAGTGCTAGCAGATTGGTGGGGCAGAGGGCTCCTCCCTCTCTGGGCGTGTCTGGCCCAAGCCGGCAGGCTCAGGAGGGGGTGGTGGGATGGGGGTGGTGGGGTGTTCTGGTCTGGGGTCGGGAGCGGGCAGGAGCTCACTCACCTAGTTCCAGGCCAGTCTGCGGCGGCGGAATGTAAGAATGGAGTGCTAGCAGATTGGTGGGGCAGAGGGCTCCTCCCTCTCTGGGCGTGTCTGGCCCAAGCCGGCAGGCTCAGGAGGGGGTGGTGGGATGGGGGTGGTGGGGTGTTCTGGTCTGGGGTCGGGAGCGGGCAGGAGCTCACTCACCTAGTTCCAGGTCAGTCTGCGGCGGCGGAATGTAAGAATGGAGTGCTAGCAGATTGGTGGGGCAGAGGGCTCCTCCCTCTCTGGGCGTGTCTGGCCCAAGCCGACAGGCTCAGGAGGGGGTGGTGGGATGGGGGTGGTGGGGTGTTCTGGTCTGGGGTCGGGAGCGGGCAGGAGCTCACTCACCT